>NC_072738.1:96677825-96942418 GCF_026930045.1 Uloborus diversus
TCAAACATTAGTCTATTCGATCAGCTTTGTAGAAAACCCATTACAATCACAGTCCTATCTACATACTTCTCAGAATAAGTAGTAAATGAGTGCCCCTCCCCTTAAGAAATCCCTTGTATTTGAAAAAATTATTTATTTGAGATGGAGATTTGAAATTAACAGCTGAAGTCTGATACGGTTCAAATGACAAAGTTGAAGTCATTACTGAACATAATGCAAAATATTAACATTATAACACATTAGTGTGCGAAGTAAAACAAATCGTTTGCATCAAAAAAGGGTTCCTTTTAGACGAGAAACGCGAACTACTGATTATTTTTCATGGTTGTGCTTGGTTTTACAGCTCTTATTAATAAATTCATTTAACAGCTAAGATTTGTTTCAACATTTTTTTTTAAATATCGTGACTATAAAATGTTTGTACAAAATAAATATGTGGACATCAGAAAAAAACATGCACGATGTTTCATATTATCATCACTCTTCTAATTTATTTTCTTTTCAGCCAATCACCAAGGTGAATGAACGACTCAAAGGCAATGTTAGACGCTGAAGTTTACCGCTTTAAAATTGCCATCACTAACTATAGCGCATTTCAACTGTTCAAACACGTTAAAGAAATAACTTTACTAAGGGATAATTATTTTAATGAAAAATGTAAACGAAGATTAATTAAGATTCCTATAAATTTAAGACTACAAAACATCAAAAAAACAAGGTTTTCTAAATAACTCTTTTAATTTTACATTGTTTATAGCATGCTATTTAAAAAAGGCTGAAAAGTCCCAGCTTCATCAAAAAATGCAAAAAATTGTTATATCGAAAAAAATAAAATATTACTCTGAGAAAAAATAACATACACTATTGAAATTAACACTCGACGACGAAAATAAATACTGGCTTAAAAGGTATTTAAATCTGAACTAAATTTGCGATTTACGATTGTTTTTCAAGTTCACTAAATTTGCATTTAACGCCATCAAATTGATAAACGTTTGGTGTATTCTCGAAATATATCTTTACTTTCTCCATAAAATTCCTCCCCTCCCCCTTCCCATAGGCTTAAGCCAGGGTCGAATTTAAGGCATGGGTTTTTAGAGTTCAAATCCCCTCCTAAATTCTTCAAAAACTATTCAAAAATACATTTCGTTAAACTTTTTTGGCTGAAAAAAATATTGCGAATTTATATTTTACTTATTTATTTATTTTATTTATTTATTTTTTTTTAAATTTCATTCGAAAACAAAATTATTATTTTTGAAGAGCTATACGAAATTAATACTTTTTATATAGTCTGTATATTTATTGCAGTTATTGCAAACATTATTTCTTACAAAATAAGGGGTTTTCCATCAAATTTGAAATACTTGATGTTAACGAAAATGTCACATTCTTTTAATTTGAGAGTTTTGAAATTTTTTGCACTGATTAACCATTTATTTAATAAGCAAAACCATAACATAAATATTTTTAAAACATAATTAAATTAAATTTTTTGAAAAAAAATGGAGTTGCTTTAAATCGCTAAAACTCGAAATATTCTTGGTCAATTTTCCATTTTTTTTAAATTGTACACAAATATATGAGCTTTAATTTTTATTCTACAATTTAAAAAGCATTAATTCAATAAAAAATACAAAATATTTAAGAAAAATTTCGAAAAGTTCAAAAAAATTTTAAAAAAAATTACATTTTTTTGCGGTAAACATTTTTTTTTTTTTCAAATTTGCCGAATACAAATTAAAGTAAACAGTATTAAAAATATATGCTTCAAATTTCATTACTTTATCTTTGTCAGTTCTTGACTCATAAAAGTTTGAATGCGTAAAATTGGGAAAATCTGCATCATGGTTTGATTGGTTTGGTCATGAGAAAAACGCGTTTAAGGTTTTAAAGTTAAATATTATATTAGTTAAATGCATTCAACAAAAATAATTATACCTTTCGTTCTAATTAAGATATAAACAATATTCAAACGTCTTTTTAAGCTGAAAAAAGCGGAAATATTTTTTAATGATTTTAAAAAATTGAAATAATTTCACGATATTTGTATTTCGCACCCCTTGAAGTTTCGAAAAATATGAATTTAACCAGTGTTGCTTCGAATTCAAGTACATAAGTACCCGAATCTTATTTCAGAGCTGTTAAAAATGCATCGAATATTTAACAAGAGTGAAGTTATGAATTGTACACATGTGTGTGTTTTTTTTTCATACATTTGCTCCTATTCATACTCTCATAGCAACTTATTGTAACAAAATTCAAGAGAATATACAAATGAAATCAAATTTCATTGATCTCGTATATTTCACGAGAAATGAGTTTTGCTAAACCTTCCCCGTAACAAAAGTCTGGTTACTGCCGGGGATTAAGCATAAACGTTTTATTTATCTACAGGATACCTAATATTTTATTAAAAAATTCCTAATTATCTCTAGTTGAAAAGAAGTATAAAAGGAAAAAATGAATATAAAATTGAAAGAACATTTAGAGCTTACTAATTACTATTTTTCTTTGCATTTCCTTCTAATGTATATTAATGAGCAACTTTGTCACAAATTCCTAAATATTAAGATTAATCGTCCACCATTCCATCACACATTCTCGAAGAAAGATACTTCCTCAAGATCAAATGTGCAATTCATGAAAGTTCTTAGAGCGGCATTCATCTTAACAAGCTCAAATGATTTATTGCATGGTAATTTCGTTTCATGCCTGATGATAACCCCTTTTAATGAACTTGCGATTCTTTAAACTAGCGCATTTGATTAATTGAACATTCCTTAATTAAGTTGAAGTTAATATTCACAAAACGCGTTATCAGCTTTAAAGCTCTTAATTTAATAAATATTTTCCGTCTTTAAACCATTAAGGAAGTCCCCAAGATCAAGGTAATCTGAGAATGCTACACATACTACACAGACATACACACATTTTAAATTCCCCGATTACAGGAAAAGCCTCAAAACAGAATTTAATTTCTTCATATTCAAGAAAAGGAAATGGCAACAGATATTTCTTCTCAATGAATTTCTACAAATTTCTATCAAATCATTGTTGCATAAAGTTGGGATGAAGAACTGAATTATAATTTGAATTGAGGAAATCCTTCGAAAAATAGGGATTTTATGTCGAAATCTAAGTATCATATTTAATATTTTTTAATTTATATCTCCGCTAATTATTATTGGAGGATTACGTTAAATAGCCAAAACTAAAGACGGGAAAACACGAATCTATCGATACCGGTTCGAAGGTCAGTTCGGAGTAGTAACTCGGAGATAGATGAATGCATAGGTACATACATAGATACATACGCTCAGATTTTAATTATATAAGCTATCATATATTATAGTATTCACGGGTTTCAATAAATTTTGTATGATCTAATTTAAAATATAACTTTTAACTGCCAAACATTCTTAATAGTTCTCAATTATTCAACGATGCCAATGTATATATGCTTTAATTGCGTTTTTTTTTTTTTTTGTGTGTGTGAATATACGGTGGCTCCCAAAAGTGTTCGTACAATTTGAAATTTTTTAGTAAAACCAAAATAACGCGAAATCGAATTCGAATATGACGTCCAATAGTTTTTCTCATCATGCCTATGTCATTCTAAATAAAAACCAGTACTTTTTTCAAAATATTGACGGATCTTCCTTTTGAAATGGATCAAAAAACTAAGAAACAGAGAAATAACGCGCCACAAAAGTCATCGTACACTCAAATATCTTTGAATAAATTCATAATTAAAATTATCATATATTGTTTCTTTATTATCTTTGCATTGTGGTGACCCTTAAAAGTCATTTGGCTTTAATTTTTTGTTTATTTGTTCCTTACTAGCGTGCTTATTTCTTTAAAATGGATGGTATTCGTAAAAAACAACACAAACACCATTCGAAGTTTGAATTTTTTCCTTACAGTAGCGGTAAATTTGCTTGAAATGTTCTCTAAATTAATTTATTCCATTCTATTATAGTGCTTGATAAAATGCTTTAGAAAAAGGAGTCGGACCGAAAACAAGGTAAGAAAAGGTCAACCGGCAAAGTTGACAAAGCGTGATCTGAGATTTAAAGCTAAAAAATGTATGAAAAATACACATTTGAGTACTGTAAATTTTTATGCAGAGTTAAATGAAACATTTTCAATTTAATTTTTACCTAAAATTGTTCGCCAAGTTCTCTGATTAGCTGGATTAAATGGGACCTCTACCCGCAGAAATTTTCTTGATCGTGCGAAAAACAGAAAGCTTATGCTTTTCGTCGCAAAATAAATGATAAATGAGCTCAAAACGTTTTGAAATTCCGTCTTACTTACACACAAAAATCAATTCAACATTTTTGGTTGAATTGTTGCATAATTGTAAATAGAAGAAAAAATGAGTAACTTTATCTTGAGAACTTAGTTGAATCAGTTAATCAGGACGGTGAAGGTGTTCTTGTGTGAGGGTGCATATCAGCATCAGGACTTGGTAGTTTGGAATTTTTTGATGAAATAATGAATCATGGTGTTCATTTAAAAAATTTTAAAACCAATTTTAAACTCTTAGCAAAAAATTTGGTCATTGGAAATAACTTCGTTCTCTATCAAGATAAAGGTAAGAACATGGTTTTCAACGTTTGCGTCCAGTGCCTCGAAAATTGTCCTAAAATTTAGAAAATACCCCCTCAATCTCCAGATTTAAACTTAATCTAACATATTTAGAGATATCTGGAGGCTAGATTACGAAAATACGGCTTTGAAACGATTAGAAACAATAAGACTCGATGTGTGGTTGAACACTTCCTCAGAAATTACGCAAAAAAAAGAAAGAAAAAACAATGAAATATGTTCCCAGATGTTTAAAAGGTGTTGTTGACACTGCATGATATTCTACTAATTAATAACTTTATAAAAAGTTAGATTATTCAATAATACGAGGGCTATCCAGAAAGTAGATTACGTTTTGGAATAAAAAATAAACAAAGTATAGGAAAAAATTTTTATTATATACAGATGAAAGCCACACTCAAATACTACTTTTCGACATAGTCACCATACAAATTAAGGCATTTATCGTAGCGATGTACGAGCTTGGAAATTCCTTCGTCGAAAAATTCGGCCGCCTGCGCCTTCAACCACTCCGTTACCTCTTCTTGCAGCTGTGCGTCGTCATCAAAACGCTGCATAGCCAGCCACTTCTTCATTGCTGGGAATAGGTGGAAGTCGCTCGGTGCCAGGTCGGGACTGTACGGTGGATGAGGAAACAACTCCCACTTAAAAGATTCAAGAACTTTACGAGTGACATTTGCCGTGTGGGGCCGGGCGTTGTCGTGAAACAACAAGATCTTAGAGCTCAACATTCCTCTGCGCTTGTTTTGAATTGCTCTTCTGAGTTTTTGGAGAGTTTGGCAATACCTTTGAGAGTTTATTGTAGTGCCTCTTTCCAGGAAGTCCACCAAAATCACACCTTTTCTGTCCCAAAAAACAGTCGCCATGATCTTCCTTGCCGACATTGTTTGCATGCATTTCTTGGGTTTTTGGGGAGAACTTGTGTGCCCCCACTGCATTGATTGCAATTTCGTTTCACAGTTCACGTGTTTCACCCATGTTTCGTCACCAGTAACGATGCGATCGAGTAAAAAGTCACCATCCTTATGGTAAGCGTCCAAAAAGTTCAACGCTGCAGCCATTCGCTGATTTTTGTGGTCCTCTGTCAAGATTTTTGGAATCCATCTTGCACAAAACTTGTGGTAACCAAGCTTTTCGCTGATGATTTCGTGCACCAAACTTCGCGAAATTTGTGGAAAACTTAAAGAAAGTTCCGTTATTGTGAAATTTCGATTTTCCCGGACTTTAGCATCGACTTTTTCGAGAAGTTCGGCGTTCACTATGCTGGGTCTCCCACTTCGATCTTCGTCGTGAACATTGGTTCGGCCATTTTTAAATCTTATGACCCACTGACGCACTCCACCTTCAGTGATAATGTTGTCCCCTTACACTTCACAAAGCTGCCGATAGATTTCTATCGGTTTACAGTTTTTTGCAGTCAGAAACCTTATTACTGCGCGCACCTCGCAGCTCGCGGGATTTTCAATTAACGCAGACATTTCAAACCGTCACAGTATCTGAACGAACACAGCACGAACCTCTCACTAGCACGGCTAGATGCAGACTGAGCTGCGCAACGCTTTGACCCCAAGATGGCCGCGCTAGCCCCGCCCCTAGCGGACACAGACGAAAACGTAATCTACTTTCTGGATAGCCCTCGTATATAGAAATTTTTTAAAGTGTACGAAGACTTTTGTGAGATAAAATTTCCGGCGCTTTTTGTTTTTTTATTAAAAAAAATAAGTTTTAATATTTTTAAAAATAATTTTATGGAGTTTTGTAGAAATTAAATACTTGTTCCGAAATATTAATTTTAACCAATGGATAGAGGCCTATTTCATTGAAAGTCGTAGGTGTACGAACACTTTTGGGAGCAACTGTATAACTTCCATTACAAGAAAGAAAACAATCATTGCTTACATCTAAGAACGCAATTAGTCATACAATTGTTTGCAAAACTGTTGCGAAACATTATTTTATTTTGAAATTTCTTTCTGAGTTAGTGTTTAATATAAAAATAGTCTCCAAACAAGATTTTTCTCATAACGAAACAGAAAATAAAAAGGAATATTTTATTATTAAGTAACATTTTTAGGCAACTTAATTTCTAAAAACATTACTCTTTAACAGTCCTTAGAGTTCAAGTAACTTAAGACATGCCTTGTGCTCAACAAATGGAATCAACAGAGCTTGTTCTTTGAAAATAACATTGCGTCTTTATAATTTAATTATGCTGTTGCATTTGACTCAGAACAAGATTCATATTCATCCACTTAAGTATAATTTATTCAATTAACAGATATCAAATTAAGAGAAAAGTTGATTCAAAATAAAATACCCAAGAGACTTTATGCATTAAAAAAATTATACACCTATCGAAGAATTCTTTATGGTAAGCAGTTGATGAATAATTTACTAAAAACTGAAATAGTTTTAATTAACGCTACATTTTTGCATTTTCTTTTTTGATAAAAATATCTTTACATATATATTATATATGAGAGAAAAATGTTTCTTTAAATACATATTTCTCTAAACCATAACATATATCTTATTTACCTATCAACTATTCGTTTCATAAAATATTTAAAGTCGTTGATTTTACTTTTTTAAAGAACTTGAACAAAATGCTCAAAAAATTTGAAAAAACTCTTTTGTTTTACTCTTTGCTGGAAGAAGAAACCAATACATTATATATTAGGGGAACCGCAGAGGACTTTTTTTTTTCCAACAAAATATTTCCTTACGGTTTTGGTTTTTAATCAAAAATATAATAACCCTCGTGATCAACAACGTTTTACCGTGTAGTTCAGACGTTTTGAATTAGGGATAACTGGAAATTAATCAGTTTTGAACAAATTATCTGGATACGGAATTTCGGATATCGGACAACATTTCAAATATATTTTCTCACATATAGATCGGAATAAAGGTAAATCAGCGGGTGCATTGTAAGAAGAGTATGATGGGAGAAGTAGCACACCACAGTTCATTTATTTTTTTTAAGGATTCGCCTCGAGAAGTGTGGTCATAAATCATGTTTCAGGATCACTTCTTTTCTAATCGTAGGAGAATAAAGAAAGTATTCTCGCCACAAATTGCACCATCTGATTTCACTTTATTTTGATAGCTAAAACACTTTTTATAAGACAGAAACTTGGACATTTGGCTAGTGTGCAAGATGCCATTTCTAGATATTTTGCTCTAAAAGCCAATTAATTTGTATACAGGGTCTGAATAAAAAGTAATGAGACTCATTTTTTCCTCATGCGACTGTACCTCCAAAGTTCGCACAAACTGGATAGGTCGGTGGTGGGTATTACCGGTGGGACTCACTCCGGTCCGCAGTCACTTGGGAATCTTTGTTCGCACATCATCGTCGTTATAGTGTACCTCTGTTGCTACCGTCGGTTCCAGCTCCAAAATGCAGAAAACATTTGAACAACGTTACGTGATTATGTTTTGTGTAAAACTTGGTAAATCGTCCTCAGATAATTTAGAGATGTGTAAACAAGTGTTCGGAGATAATCGTCTGTCAAAAATGCATGTTTTTTGGTGGAACAAGTGTTTCAAAAATGTCCGGGAGAGCATTGAGGATGAATCTCAAACAGGATGTCTGTCAACCAGCAGAACGTACGCAAATGTAGAAAGTGTGCGTGTTGTGCTAAATTCGGACTGCCTGATAAGTGTGAGAAGGATTACAGATGAAATTGGACTTAATAAAAGGACAAATCACATCATCATCGCTGAAAACTTGAGAAATGCTGGAAACACCTGCTTCCTCCTGCAAGACTTTCTGGACAGTATTCGTATCTCTACTTTTCCACAGCTTGTCTGCAGCCACTTATTAGCCCCAGCAGACTTCTGTCTGCTCCCGAAGATGAAGACATCACTAAAAGGGCATCACAATGGAACTCTGAATGCGATGAAAGAGCTGGTGCAAGACTTTTAAAGGGAATTCTGGAAGCAGACTACGAAGCAGCCTTCGAAGCATAGAAGACTCGCTGGGATAAGTGGGTGCTAGGCCAAGGGTCTTATTTTGAAGAATTTTAGGTGTGAGTATTAATACAGTCTGAGTAAAAACTTTAAGGCCAATTAACATTAATAAGGAATTGGACACACCTTTAACTTTGGATCAAAGAATCATTTAAGTGATAATTATTAACCTTGAATACAAGTAAAAAAGGCCAAACATTTCGTTTGTAAGTGTTTCTTTTTCAGAAAATATTACAGATCGATATTTGAACTTGAGTAAAAACTTTAAGGCCAATATAGAAAAAAGCATATTAGGACAAAAATTAAAACATTTATGAGCTTGCGTAGGTGTCATTTCTTCAAATTGCTTCAAATATTCTTGTTTTCGTGGATAAAACTAGTTTTTGACAACGTTCAGATCTATTTTATGCATTCATCTTCGATATTAAATTTCAGCTCTGTTTTATGAAGCAAAACGTCTCCCATTGGCATGAAATGATCTTACTAAGCCACCCCATAAGTTCTATAATAGGCTAGGTTCAGGAGACTTAGTTGGTCATTTCAAAGTTTTAACATTGTTGACCTGGAACCAATTTTTTGCACTGTTACTCGAATGGATAAGTGCACTGTTTTGCTGATATTTCAAATTTCTTCCAGCAGTAAATTCTGCATTTGGTAAAAGATGACTTACGAGGACATTTTTATATGCTTGTGAATTCATTTTACCTGAAACAAACATAACGGAGCCCACCCCATTATAAGCAGAGCACTCTCAAGTCATGCTAGAGTCTCCATTTAATTGGAGCTAGGAGAATATTTCCATTTCTTTTCGTAAATCATGCCAATAGTGCTTCCGTCTGTCTGGTGTATTTAAATTCCACTTATTTTCGTCAGAAACATTATTTGTACCCATTGGCTACTCCAGGTTATGATTTCCTGGCTAAAGTTCAGATGCCCTATGTTGTGCTTAGTCAGTAACTGAGGTTTAGGCAATTTTGCAGCATAAATAAAACCTCCACACCTTCTAATTGCGTTATTCATCGTTTTTGACAAACATTTAAACATATTTTTTGAATAAGTTTCCCCATTGAGTACTTTTTAGGTGATGTAAGTTTACAAACACCTCCTCCATCACGTGAAGACAAAGCTTTAGGGCCTTCCCCGGTGTTCTTTTTACCATAACTGTGTATCAATTAAAAATAGTTGTTGACTTCAATCTTCCATTTTTTTTCGCAAAAATTTACCTAATCATCCCCGCTGAAGAAAAGAATCCAATCTGCTCTCTTTCATGAACAGTTAACTTTTTACCTTTCGATATCTTCCCCAAGGTAACCAAAACTTTGAAGAAATTAAAAACAACTCTACAAGTTGAAGGGTTTCCACAATCTTTGTAACTGCGATCATATTTGTTCTAGTACATGTACCTGTAGTTTAAAAAAAAAAAACTAGTGTCCTTAAAGTTTTTACTCAGGCTAAAATACTAACTATGAATATACCACTGCTTTTCCGGTAATTGCATACTTTACAAATACTGTCTGTTGAGTTATTTCTTACCAATAAACATTAATAATCAATAATACAATACTATTAAAGTCAATATAGTTTTATTTTCTAATTTTCACAAAAATATTTACTGGCCTTAAAGTTTTTACTCAGGCTGTATCTGCAATAAATTCTTAGAACACTGCTCAGTCTCATTACTTTTTCTACAGACCCTGTATGTCTGGGAATGAAAAATAGTAACTTGATTTCAAAAGGTTGCTCATGACGAGGGTAAGGCTTGTGTATGTCTTCCTGAAAATCCTGTTCGCATTTTTTTTTTCAAAAGCAGTTTTAGAAAACGAATTTTAACAAAGCGGCAAATAGTCATTGTGATCATGAAATTTTAATGAACGTGACTATAGTTGGGACAATCCTAACCAGGCAGCATTACGAAGGCTCAACATCACACTAGAGACAGGCTACGCAGATTCTGCTCATAGCCATTACGACGACAGTTAAATAATAACAAAATACACATCAAGGCTAAAAAAGACAACACATTGATTTTCTGACACATCTAAATGTTTTTCATTTAACGGCTGAAGTTTTTTACTTGTCGCATTTTTTTTTTTTTTCCATTTTAAACCAAATTTTAGTCTTAGTTAATGGAGTGTTTTTTTAAAAAAGTTCGCATTCAATTTTAAATTTTCGCAACTTTTGTTTTGGCAAAGTTCGATGAGCAAATAAGCGCTTTGTTTTAGCCAGTTTGGCAAAAAAAAAAAGTCTCTCAAGCGTACGACATTTTCTTACTTGGATTACAGGAGACTATAAAATGGACAATATGATTAGAAAAAAATATTAAATTTAAATAAAGATTGCTGGTGAATTCCAGGAAAAAGAGGACATGACACTTGAATTTTTAAAATTTATATTCTGTCACTTGCCATATACCATTCTCTTCATAAATACACGAGTTTCTTGAATCTTAACTTGTTTTTTCAAAATAGTTTTATGACTTTTAGAAAATCAATTGCAGAATCAAGTTTTTTCTATGTGTTTTTACAGAACAAATAATCTCTTTTTTGTTACATACTGTAACTTCAATAAACTTGTTATGAGCATATAATATTTAGGTTAACTTTTTTATTGAATGTCTAGTTAAATTTTTTGGTAAGTAATTTAAAATTCTTTTTTTTTTCAAGCATGAAATAGGTCCATTACTAAGGTGACAACTAGATGTCCTTCCGTTACCAAAATACTACATCTCAGTTAGTT
Source organism: Uloborus diversus (assembly GCF_026930045.1). Taxonomy (NCBI): domain Eukaryota; kingdom Metazoa; phylum Arthropoda; class Arachnida; order Araneae; family Uloboridae; genus Uloborus; species Uloborus diversus. The sequence goes on from NC_072738.1 coordinate 96,689,154, forward strand.
CACCAAGAACTTTTTGTGTATAGAAACTAATATTTTTTTTATTCAAAGCAGAATTATAACCCTTGTCAAGGAGGCATAGTTAGAATTTCAATATAGATATAATTTATATGGTTTTTAATGGTAATGGAAGGACATTTAACTATAAGCTGGTACAGGGTGAAAATTTTGAAAGCTAGTACAAAACAAACTATTATTTAAAGTTAGTAGTCACATTAAAACATATATAAGTGATATTTGTACAAAATTAATGTGTGCTTTTATTTGAAAATTAACTTTTATTTAAAATTTTTTAACTGCTTAGTGATTTTATTTCTTCTATTGTATGCGATGAAAATCATGAAAACTACACTAAAAAACTCTTAAGCATGTGAAAATCATTTTGGTATGATATATTTGTGATATTCAAGCCAATTCAAGCAGAAACATTTGCTTAAAACTTGAATTTTATATTGGAATTATACAATATTGAAACTAATTTCCGATTTATTGCCACAAGTTACAGAAAAGGACTGTTGACAGCATTGATTTAACCGTTAAACGTACTGCGAAGATATCCGTAAATTCATAGATCAACTTTCAAAAAGATGGAGAAAAAACAATCCAAAAATATCCATTCTCACCCTGACACACATAATATGCACTATTTGACAAGTTATGTTATTGAATATAGTAAGTAAATCAACAAATTGAGGGAGATTTCACTTCAAAGTCAACAGACTGACTTTGAAAGTTGAAAATGAAGATACAACTGAATCAAAAACACCAAATCATAAGAATATGCCAAAAGATTCATTAAAGTTTGTGCAAGTTTTGCTAGATTGATGTAAGGATAAGAAATTAACAAAGAGCAATGCTGCACAAGTACTTCATATAGAAAATAAATTCATAGAAGTATCTTGTTTGAGAATGCGCAATAATGTGGAAATGACCTTCGTGTTTGCTGAGAAAGGAAAAAAAAAATTCTTTATGGATTATGATGAAATTATTGCGTATTTAAAGAATTCAGAATTGTAACAGCTGACTCAGACATTAGATATCATTGTTTCAGACTACTGTATTAGCTGAATAAATATTTTTTGTAAGTTGAAATTTACCAAGTTTGATTGTTTTGGACTTCTTGTCCTTCCGTTACTGTCCTTCCGTTGCTCTTAACAAACACATAATTCATAAGCTTAAAATCCTTTTTTTTTAAACTAAAGGTAAAATTGTAATGATTGAACACTCCCGTATGTGCTTTAATTTTTGTAAAATTTTCCCTTTCATAGTTTGGCTGAACTTGTGGGAAGAACATGATAGCGTGAAAATCATGTCTATTTTTGCTATTTTTTACGCCTACATAAAGTGTATCCGCTCCTTTTTATTGTTTATAAGAATTTCCATGCTCATCTGGAATTTAGCGGACTTCCGTGGTTCATAAAAGAATACGAATCATTTTCTGCTGTATTTTATCCTTTGACATAAATGCAATAAAATTTGCAAAAACGTTACTTCGAAAGGATTGATACAGAATGCCCGCTAATGTCCATTACTGTTCCAATCTTTCCTAAACGGAAGGAGCTATCGTCACAAAATTTTGAACTAGGTATTGTTAAGTTGCCACGTGCTACGCAAGCAGACCACTTACAGCACCATCTGGTGGCAAACTTCGGAGTTTGCATTATTACAGTAACAAATACGTGAATAAATAAATTCTTCAGCATCACCGACTTAGTGAGATTATACGTTTTTCGTGAAGCAATGTCAAAAATAGAAGGCGTAAAAGACACCTTTGCTTCATTGCGTTGAAAAAAATCTGCACTTACCGGTAGTTCGTTACAACCCCTGTGATTACTGAATGGCAAGAGCTATTGTCAGAAAAGATGGGTCTAGGTTTTGTAAAGTTGCCATGCGCTACGCTGGAACACCGCCTGCAGCATCATCTGGTGGCAATTTTTGGAGTTAGCGTTCTTATCTCAAGATCAGTAAGAGATACAGGAAAAAAATGAATTACAAAGCTATACAGTATCTTCGAATTTTGTAAGAACAGACATCTTTTGTGAAGCAATAATGAAAACAGCAGACGTAAAATGCAGCTTTGTTGAATTGTGTTGAAAAAATCTGCACCTGCCGATAATGAGCCTCGTTTATTTGTAATGCTCAAAATGGTCTACTTCAGAACAAGTGTAAATCTGGACACGGGGCTGCACTTCCAGTTGCACATTGTACAACATGGCAGGTGGCCCGATGAGCATCCGTAAGACGATTTCAAAGTTCTCTAATAGTGATGAAGCGTTTGCATACACTCGCTGCTTAATGAATTCTTTCAAAAAAGGTATAAGGGTTCAGGTTTAAATAAACATGGGAGCCATTTCAGGCCACCACCACGCGTGGCGACTTGTGGAATGCATTTTATGACAAAGATTTTTAGCGCTAGAAAATCGCCCTTCTAGATATGACCGGGCGAAAATTGCTTCTACATTTGAACGAAGTCGTTGCCTGTTTGGCGATATTTTGATAGAAGAAATTCTAACCCTAGCTCCAGTGGATTAACCCTAAACTCCAGTAGGTAGCGTTCATTGTTGATCTTTTTTTTTCGTTTCTTTATTCCCCTGAAATGACACAGTCTTACCAGAAAAACAGTGAAGTTACCGGATCGAGTTCAGCCTTGTCACAATGAAGCCTTTCCCTGCATGTTAAACTTTACGAAAATATATTATCAAATTATCATGCCGTGGCGCGAGTTTCATTGTTGAAACTCGCGGGTTACTCGATCATTGGCTATTATATATATGAGGATTGCTGTGCGGAAAGCGTCTTTTTTCCAAGCTGGTGATGCTGAACAATTTTGTAATTCACTTGCACCATATCTAAAAATTTATGTGTAGTCACGTGGTGCTCAGCATTTTGTTCAGCGTTCAATTACTTAGTTACAAATATTGGGTACTGAGAGCGCAAACAGTTTGATCATCATTCAGCAAAAAAGCAGGAAAGTGCTTAAATCGTAATAATAAACATAACAGCGCACTTGCCATCAAAAGAATGAAATTAAAATTTATTCGCTCTCTCTGCCTGTCTTTCTCTCTCTTTTTCATTCGATCCGACAGTTACTTTAACTTTGCTTTGCAACGTCAACAAACATCAAGTCTAAAAAATCTGAGGTACAAGTATCTTACCGAAACTCTTATTTTATGAAAGGATCGTGGTTTGTTGTAGCTTTCGATACTTGAGACGATTTCTCAAAACATTATTTTACCTGTCAAGTTTGTTGTCATACTTTGTCAACTTTTTAGCTTATTTTGTTTTTCCATATCGGCAGCAGAAATGGGTGACTTTTATTCTTAACATTTTTTCTCCCATAAGAATGTTATATTTAAACAGTCAATAGTTGTTGTCACGTATTATTGTACTAAACCTTACAAGAAAGTTTTTTAAACTAAATAACGCAAACGCAAATAGTTACGTAATAAAGTTTACAGGTTTTGCTATCGCAAAAAATACAGATAATTACATTTTCCTTCACGTACATAACAATTTCAAACTCACAAAATCAAACGCTCATAGAGTTTCTAATATCACTCGTTCACTAATTCAAGTCACAATTACTGTATCGAAAAAAACCATTAACGACTAGCTGAAAAAAAATTTCTGGTGAACATATAATTTATATAAATGAAAAAAAAACTAACTTTCTTCTTTCCTTCCTTTTTTTTTTTTTTTTTTTTTTTTTTTGTCTTTTATAACCGACGTCTTGCACAGCAAATGAATTGATGGATTTTATAACGCTTATGATTTTGTTTCGTAAATGCGTCAATTTAATTAAAACTTACAGACTCAATCAACTGAAGGCCATTTTGAAGAATGCATTGGTTTTGAAAAGCCAAAAACTTGTTTCTAAGTTCTCCAACAGATTACTAAGTTCAAAAATTCATGTTATGTTCTTGAAAAAATGTAACATGAAACTCATAAGTCATATTCGTAACTTACGAGTTTAATGTTAAGACTAATAGTTGGAAACACTTCTGCTTCTTAGTCGTGTTGAAAAACAAAGTTATAGCACTAATGGAACTCAAAATAAAATTATGTGCTGACTAGCGTACAAATAAATGTCTTTTGTACATTTTCGACACGTTTTAGGGGTTTTCTTTCTTCTTTGATAAATGAATGAAATAATTTTATGAGAAATTTATTCTTTATGACTTTTTTTTCCAAGGACTTTATTCTATTTTAGTATTTTATATGAGAGCGCGTAAAACATTCAAAAGACTTTATGAAGAAGAGTCATTGTCGAATTTTTAAAGATAAAAGAAACTCATCCTTTCACCCAACTACAATTTTTATTAAACAGTTTATAAATCTTACCATTCTTTTCGCTTTTTGTCTTTTATGACCAAAATCATTTTTTGAGGCTTCTAATGCGATTACATTTCTGAAGGGACGATATTCTTTCGGGTGATAATTTTCGGTGAATCAGAAGTTATTAAGTTAGACAAACTCTATTTATGACACACTGATATCTTTAAGCGTAATATTTTAGGATTAAGGACATTACTCACATAAAAGAAGATTTTGTGCTGTATAGTAACTTTGAAGCACACTGAACTAAGGAAATATACACTGTATTTCAATCATATTCAATTTATTCATTTACTGAAATGATATCCCCGTAGTTTCTATCGAATTTCATATTTGTGAAAGGTTGTTTCTTTTTCCCGTCTAATCACATTTTTTACTTCTTGGTTTTGTAATTTATAAATTTTTAGCCTATAATGGAGCATAATATTGACCTGTAAAATTTCAAATGAATAATTTTAAGCTTATGAGAGCATGCAGCTGTTAACTTCTTTAAATTCATTATTAGCATGCATATTTTCATCCATTAAAGTATATTATTTTAAGAAGGCAGATCAAATGTAGACCGGAATTTAATTCTAACGCTGCTGTTATTAAGAAATACGAGTTGTGGTATTGCCAGTACAATCTGACTACCGATTAGATGGAAAAGCAAACTTCCGGTTTAGCATCCGGACGCATCTATTCGTTTTCAGGGGTGCCAGCTTTTGAGGATGTATGTTAGCCCCTAAATTAAGTAGAGTCGCATTCAAATGAACGGAACACACGCGCATCAAATATTTTGTCTTTTCCCCGTCATTCAAATAAACTCGTTTAAACTAGGCTAACAATATAAATTCGATTTGATTTTTAATACAATTATTAGCATTTGCGCATTTCCTATTATGTATTTTTAATTTATATACAAAAGGTTTTGATTTTCAAGAGTTAAATTAACGCTGAATCGCTCCTGTATTATAATATTGGAAAAGTGTATTTCTCCTGGGTGTACATATAACTTCAGTATTACTATTTAATCCAATAAAATAATTTTATTGCATCTGCATTTCACATTAAAGAAACATACCTACCAATGCAAAGTTTCTGCAAGTCCAAGAATTTTGCCATTTGGAATCTAGAGTCAACGAGATATCTAGCTAAATTATTTTCCACAATTATTTGGCCTTAAGTGGCAACGACCCTGCACTCAAAGAAAAGAGAAATCTCTACATAGTATAAAATGAAGTCTCCAAAAAGCGTCTGTGTGTTTGAACTCGCAAAACTCGAGAACTACCCGGCCGATTTTGCTAAAATTTGCACAGTTTGTTCCTTTAAGTCCTGAGAAGGTTTGCAGACCAGTTCGAAAACAATTCGATGAATAGTTCTTTTTTTATTCCAATTTAGGCCCAATTTTCACATAAATTCCCGAATATGGGGGTGAAAAATTACTCGCAAATAGTAACATTACATATCGTTATAAAGGAAAGAATTTTCCGCGTTCTACGCAATTTGTTTCAATGCTCTAACTTTATTCCGGTGGGAGCTATTTGCGTTTTTAGCTCAAATTTTTTAGGCTTAGATGAAATTTAGGCACTACTTTCTTCATTAAATAAATAAATAAAAAGTGAAGGAATTATCCCACAGCTTTCTTTTTGACGCCATTGGAAAAAAAACGACCTTTTTTACTCCAGATATAACTCGACCTATGGTCGAAAAAATAAGCTTTCATCTCGAAAGGAAAAAAAGTTACAAGCCTTTTTAAATCAAGTTTAAGAAATCTCGATTCCATTCAATTTGTGAACCATTTTCTTTCGCATTTTAATTCCTTAATCTTATTTTATTTTGTGTTTCCATGGTTAAGCATTTCAAGTTCATCTTTCTGGCTTTAATTTCTTAAAAGTATTTTAATATCTGTCGTCATCATTGTTTGGAAGGGAAATCACGATGTTTTTTTTTATTTTTTTTCCGCTTGATTGTTGAATATACGTCAGTTGACACAATTTTTATTTTCAAGGTGGACCGGGCAAAGCCGGGCAACGCAGCTAGTTCCATATAAGAAAAGCAAGTTTGCCAATCGAGTTTCGCGTAATAACGAGAAATGGAAACTCAAGTTTTGTAGTTACAGAATTAATATTCGGAGTATTTGAGATAGGAAACATCTTTGCTACTTCAATCAGCAAGGTGGGAAACTTTTGCAGAAATTAAGCTTTTATGAGTGATGTAACGTTACCGAAATGGCGATCTCATCAACACGAAACTTCCATGATCACTTTTAAGGCTACGTTTAGTTTAAAATGTATAATCAAGAAACGATTAAAGTACGGAGAATTCCGTTAATAAACCATTTCAAATTAGAATGTTAGAACATTTTTATTCGTGAGCTCTGTCAATGCTCCCATCTACGACTCAAAGTGTAATTATCCTTACCCATACTAGTTTCTGCTAATTAGTAAGTTTCCTCAACTACAATTAAAAGTGCATGATCTTTAACTGCTCGGAGTTATGGTTTTCTGAAAAGTAAAAATTAACTGCTACAAATTTGCACTTTTGGGCTGAAGATTTTCATAACACTTTTACCTCTTACATATGATGATATTCAAAAATTATTCACTTAAACACAGAGCAGAAACTTGACTTCATATTTAAAGCCATCGCTTTCTGTACAAATTAGGGTAGAACCATGATTTAACGTTATTCAAGTGTGAAAAATAACAGTTTTTCGAAGTAACAAATGAAGTAAAAGCAGAGGGAACGAAAAAGAGTGAACATGAAATAAATAATAATCTATATATATAAAAATCTCGTGTCACGATGTTTGTTCGGGGTAAACTCCGAAACTACTGAACCGATTTTTATCAAATTTCATACGTGTCTGTAATTTGGTCCAACTTAAAAGATAGGATAGTTTTTATAATTTTTTATTGCAAATTTCATATTAATTATGCAATAATAGTATGAATTAATTGTTTAGTTCTAAAAACTTTTAATAGATGGCGGTGTAAGTTAATTAATCGATATAACTCTTACATCGTATGACTTACTGCTAAAAACACCATGAGAAAAAAACTCAGAAATGTTGCTTAGAATTTCCATATAACGTTTCGGGATATTACAGGTTATTATTCACTTCCTGAGAAAATCAACAATATTTTTCAAAACGTTTCCTTGAATTTACATAATTGCAGATTTCACACCGTTGTGCAAAATATTTTTCTCCACCAGTATCAAGATTAACTAAACGTATTTAATAGGTGTATCGGTTTCGAAGCGATTACGGTCCGTCCAGATTCACTCAACGCCCAACGTGTGCGAAAAGACATCTGGATCACGAAGCTTTGCAAGAGTTTCATTCGAGATACTTGCTTGAGATCTGTCTTCGTGTTGGCAATGTGTGCATTAATGCTTTGAGAGCTTTCTTAGAAAAGCAGGAAGGTTCCAGGCTATTATATTAAACCTCCGTTAGACTTCTCTGAAGGTGCTAGAATCAGAACTTCCTTTAACCAGGAAGACTACGAAATTCTTCAAAAATATTCCAGGTTAATTTCAGGACGTTTAATGAATTTAAGCGGAAAACAATTATTTTTTTATTTTATTTCCCAAAAAACTTTTAATATCATTAATTCTTGCAAAGATACGTTCGCAACAGACAATTGCATCGTCAGGCATTGCTGCTACTTTTTTTAGATTGTAGACGAACAGCACATTCAGCTTTAAAGTTGCCTATTAGATATTCATAACAAACAAAACGCAATGTGTAACATTTAAGAAAAGAAAAAAAAACGTGGAATGGCTGTAGTGTTGCAAGAGAGGAGTGAAATTAAAATTTCGGATAAGTGTACTATGGCTCATGAGTAAAAGCATTCATTCGAAGCACATCATAAGATTGTGCAAGATTTGAACGGCAACGATAAACTTTTAGGCGAAATTGTCTAAATACTGTCTGGGGACTTCCGGCAGACATTACCAGTTATTCCGATGAAATCAACGCATGTTTAAAACAATCGTATAGCGTAATGTCGAGATAATGCGATTGACCATGAACATGCGAGTATAAACGCAAAATAATCTAATCCCTGAAGTATTTTCTAAGCAATTGCTGGGTATTGGAAACGGTGAAATTGAACTGTATCAAAATATACAGTACAACAAATAGACAAACATTTTCTACACTGCCGTTGAGACGAAAAGTGAACTAATTGAGAGTCTATTTCCAGATAAATTTAATTTTTTTAAAATCATAACTGCCTCTGTAATCGCGCTGGTTTTGTAGCAGTTTTGGTTTCGGTAAACATTTTCGAACAGACAGGAGTATTTGTGGATCGTCAATTGTCGACTGTCAAATACATATCCCTATGCATGTCACAAATTGTATTTATTGGTCGCACAAAGTCATTGGGAGTTGACAGTTTCTAATGCAGGCTTGACGTAAGGAGAAACAGTATTCCTCAACTGCTTAAAACAATTTTGACGACATTCTATCTAACACAATCATCATTTTTTAAAGAGAAACTACACAACTTTCACGTTTGAAGACGTATTTCATAAAGTTTACCAAACACACAAACATTTAAATCCAGATTTTACACCAGAGATAAATATGAAGTTTTAGTTTCAACTGAAGGTTTTTGCGTTTCAATTTCAAATTTGCCACTTAGTTATTATGATATGCCGTCACCTGACAGTTGGGCCACCGACTTAGTTAACACTGATTTTCAACGTATAACAACAGAGCAATGACGCTGTCTTAGCTACAATTATTGCGAATAATGGGCCATTACTGACGGCTGAAAAAAAAAACTCCCCATTGATGCTGAACAAGTCTATACAGTTGTCGATGAAAACAAAGCAGTAAACATTCCAACTGAATTTTTAAATTACCTGGATACACCAGGAATGCGACTACACGATTTCCGGTTGAAAATTGGCTCAACAATTTATTCTTTTTCGCGATTTAAACCCACCTAAATTTTGCAACGTACACGTTTCTTCATCAAAATTCAACAATTTTGACGATAAAGTTTAAAGAAGAAATGTTTGTGTTGCCACGTAATCCATTAATAGCGTCATAATTTTCAAACACATTTGAAAGGCTTCAATTTTTGATTCGTTTAGCTTTTGCAAAGACCATAAATAGATCTCAAGAACAAACAATGTCTTCTTTCGGTTTGGACTTGAAACATAAATATTTCTCTCATAGGCAACCATATATCACCTACTCACAAGAGGAAAGTTATCATACTTTTCGTATTAGCAAAAGACTGGTTAAGCAAGAACATTGTGCACAACTTAGTGCTTAGACAGTTTTCAGTTTTCAAATAATAGAAACAATAGTTCGAAGTCAATGTTATCTACTTCATTGAAAAAATTTAATTATTATGTTTTTAATTTAGTTAGTGTATTTTGTAAAGAAGTTATTGATTACAAACTATAGAGAAAGCAAACGTGAATAAAATGTTGTGTAGAATCTAAAAGCGTATGGTGGTTTACGCTTAGTTTCTACATTCGGTTATTTTACAATCAGTTTCGATATTTACTATCACTTTCAAGCTATTTTTGGTTTTGTTTTTGACCAAAGTCATACTTACAAATTTTACTAAGCGTAAGTATAGTGCTTTTTCCATAGAAAATTTAGTTAGTACTTACTGAATTCAATAAGTACTTTCTTCAGCCTGCACTGTAAAAAAAAAATAATAATAATCCGAAACGTTACTGAGTAAAAATTTTCTATAATTGCTTGCAGTTCTGGCTAAGTTTTGGCTATGTTTGCATTACTGCTTATAGAAGTTCCTTAATAAATCAGAAAGGTGCTAAGCTTTTTTTTTTATTCCTTCCTAAGTTTACACTAAAGTTACAGAAACACGACTAACTTCAAACGGGAAGATCTTCGAATTTTTAAAGAGGTTTCCGAGATAACTTCAGGAAGGTTATTAACTTTTATCGGAAAACTTTCCGGGTTTTGGCATGACATGTTCCTGGAAAAAATTGGCCACATCAGCTGCCCATAATTTTCCAGGAACATTGATGAATCGTTTGTACATTGAATCACGCCCATTATCAATATCATATGTTTTAAAATCGGCTATACTATTTTAAACTCTATTAAAAATATTTATTTGATTCTATCAAAATAATGAGTAAAATTTCATTTTAATCCAACTTCCTTGCCACAGCAACGCGTGGCTGGGTCAGCTAGTTTATATTGTATTCCTTTCCAGTGGTTGTTTGCTAGTTAGATCGTTCAACTGCATATACTGCCGTGGGCAAGTAAAGCCTTGGTTTCCTACGAGCCAACTCGCCGATCGTCGGCGTCGCTCCTCGCCGAGGAGAAAACTTGATTCTTCTGTGCATGCGCGCCCAAGCTAAATCGACGTCGTGAATGGCCACGCCGGAATCCTCTTGACTTTGATTTCAGCGTCACGGCGAAAAGCGACGTCGAAGATCGGCGATTCGCTCTTAGGAAACCAGGGCTTAAAGGGCAGCAACTGAATTTTTTTTAATTTTTTATTTATTTTATTTTATTTTTATTTTTATTATTTATTTTATTTATTTATTTATTTATTTGTTTATTTTTTGGCATTTTTGTCATCTATTGCATATTAGCTTTATTGTTCATGCTTGCTTATTTGGTTTCCGCTGAAAAAAAGACGGAGGAAAAACACCTAGTTCCAGCATTTCCCTATTGTTAGTATCGAATCTTACACACATTTCTTTAAATATCTCGAAAACTCATTTCTGAAGATACTGCCTTTTACCTACCAAATGCAGTATACAGTCAGTGAAATAAGTTATTTCTTTCTGATTTCAGTACTGCCCCGGTTAACCTTTAAATTAGGGCAAAAGCACTGAATATGGGATACCTTTTGTCTTTGTCACAACTAACAGGATTACGAAAAAATAACAATAATAGTAAAATGAAATTTAGGATTCGGGAATCAGGACCGTTTAAGTTTAATCACTTCGATCTAAGATTTTTCATGAGAGTTTTAATCTTACAAAAAAAGAAAGAAAAAATGCGTAAAATGTTTGCTTACACAGTATCTCTTTTTGTGGTACGACAAAAATAACATCAGAAAACAACCACTTTTATTTCAACAATCATTTATTTGTAATTTTGAAACAATTATATACCATTTTGTTGATTTTCAGCGCAGTTTATATGAGCTGATTTGAGGCATTTTTGACCCCGAACCCACTGTTCTTCCACACAACCCCATTTTTATCTTCACTTCCACTTATCCATTCCTTCCTTTTGGCCGAAAAGAAAGCTTTCTTGGCCTCCATACAGCGTATTTTTTACGACATTGCGCCTTACCCCGTACTGCGCGCTTCTCCAAGCTTATGTTTGTTTTAAATCACATGCATCAATCACCTAAATCACATCATTATGGCTATTTTTGCAAGCGAGATAAAGTCCACGAGTAAACTTTAAAATCGGACACCATTGTAGTCAACTTATAAATGAGTCGTTAAAAGTAATTATTAGCAAAACTAAATTGACAGAACAGAAATTTCTAAGAAATCAAAAGTTTCGATAATCAAAAAATCAGAGATATGTGTATGGGGTATATGAAGACCGATTGTAAATTTATTATTTGTTGCGTCTATAATTTGGTTGAAATTCCTAGTGTATTCAAAAGTAAACTTTTTAATTTTTTTTTGTGAAATGAAATTTAAGTTTGATAACCTGCATTTTTATTCATAACTGCTTAAATAATACAACAGCGGAATCAGAGGTTATGAGGTACAGTGAAACCTTTACAAAGCAAGTTGACCACTTGCGGTGCAGTACTTTAGTGGTCAACTTACAAAGAGTTTGTTATATGATTCTCAGCCAAATTTGGTGTGTATTGGTGATCAACATAGACAGGTAATCAACTTACAAGAGTAGTCAACTTTACAGGTTTTACTGTATGAACATTGAATCGATATATTTAAGACTGAAAAGCATTTCATATTGCAGTGAAAATTAAAACATGCTTACAAGAATTGCAGCAACCATATTCAGATACATTGGAAAATCAGTTGAAGTTTATTAAATCAAATATAAAAAAGAACGAACATATACAAAAAAGCAAACGTTCGACTATTTATTTCCATCTTTCACGCGCAAGTTCAGTTGAGCTGCACAGTTGCTGCATAACAAATTAATTTAAAAAACAAATAACAGATGTATAAAACTTTTATGTTTACATTTAGAATCGTCTTAGAACGAATATATCTACTAAAGCAAAACACACGTAGTAAATCATAAGTACAGAACATTTTTGCATTATTATCATTTAAAAATATAACTTTTAAAGCATATGCCTTTCCCAATATACAGGAAGTAGCGATTCTTCTAAATGGTAAAGTTTAAATTAAATTATCATTTTGGAAAAACTAAAACTACTGTCTGACCACGGATTATATGGAAAGACAAACATGTGTTTTACAGCCGGAAATGCGCGAATCTATTATTTTTTACCGATGTCAGCTTTTGCAGAAGCAGAGTCTCATTCAAATGAGCGCAATATGCGCATCAAATTTTTATTTTTCTCCCTTATTCACATAGATTCGTCTTATCTGGACGTTTGAAAATTCCATGCAATCCGTGGTTGGACAGTATTTTATTAAATAGTAGGTACCTGAACATTAAATGATACTTTCAAAGTTCAAAGAAAATATCTTAAGTTCTTAGAAATTCCTAAGCGTTGTTTTTCTTTAATGCCTAGAGAGAAGAAAGGGAACTTAAACAGCTTTCTATTTTAATAAAAGTCTTCGAGCAAAACACTTTTAATTTATTTTCAACCGTTTTTCTTTTGGCACTGATATTATTTTTCACTCAAAGTTTAATTTGTCAAACTCTACCTGAATCCAGTATATTAATTCACACTGCTTTATTTTATTGCATGAATTATTTACTTCTGAAAGCATACAACTGGTCCTCACAATATTCAATTATTATTGCATGAAACGTTTACTTATTTCAATTACTATTTTATTTTTTAAATTTATTTAGGTTTTTTCTGCATTTTTTTTTTACCTTGCTCATCGATAGATCTTGGATTAAATATTAACTAAACATATGAAAGAATCATAAAAATAATACGTGAAATACACCGCCAGCCCAGACATCATAAAAATAATGTTTTATATTTTGATACATCAAAATTAGGCATTAAAGATATAAAAAAGGCATAAAAACAAGACAGTTTTTCCATTCCGAAAAGTAATTAAACAAAAACGTCTACTCGAAAAATGTAATTTGACAATAATTTATACTTTAAAATATCAAAATAAAACATATAAATATAGAAACATAACCCAATTAGTTCCATTAATCTAAAACATAACAGCAAAACTACGTCAAATACTTGAAAGTATGAAGTACTTGCTGCTTTTATAATTCAAATTTAATCAACCGACGTAAACAATACTATACATACTACCATCTGTAGCAAACTAACTGGAATCAATGTATAAATTATTCAAAATACCGTATATTAAGCTCATTTTCTTTCAGATTGAATTTTAGTTTCTAACTCACAGAGATTCGTATCCACGAAGATATTTTAAAAACAATTACAGGCCGCTTTGAATCAAATATGAACCTTAGAGCTTGAATCTTAGATTTGGAACAGATATAATTACATTTCCTCATAAATTTTGATGTATTCCAATTTGCGAGATCCAAAAAATGTAAATCTCATAGAGTTGCAACATCGATAAAGAGTATCAGAGTTTATCCAGTATGATGGCATATGAGAAAATAATTCTTCAGAAACAAAACTTATCCTTCAAGCAGACCTTTATCTTCTAGACATCAAATGAAAGAAACGGATTAGAGAATTAAAGTGCAGCGATCCTCTTTAAAATTTATTCAACGTAATCTAATTTAGAAAAATTCTGGGGTACACCAAGCTTTTTGCCAAAATTAAATGAGGCTTTCAGAGTTCAAGTGAAACTCTGAGTGGCTGAAGTCTTTACGTGCCACTTAATTCACTTTAGCTCTGAACTCCAGATATAAACTGCGGCCAAAGTTATTTGTGTCAAATGAGGCATTCTGAACTAAAGAAAATCTAGTCGCTCGTGAACTTGATTCACTCTAGCTCTGAATGCTTCATATATGTATGAGAAAGCATTGTTTTATTTACATAGATTTCATCACAATATGACTTCGTTTATTAATGAATCTGTTTTGCCATACGAAGTTTTTGCTATCTAAGCAACATAAATAAGTGGTCAATAGCTTTTTTTTTATATATAGAAAAAATCTTGCTAAAAACTGAATTAAAGAAGCGATGGTAACAATTTTTTAAATGTCAAATTACTAACACTAACACGATAAAAATATGTTCAACGATTCAAAAGGAAGAAAACTACGTATAAATACAGAAATACCACACAGAGTTGGATAGGTTTTCTTTGTTCAAATTACAACATTTGAGGATATATTCTTTGCTGATCTCTATATTCTCAGTACATAAAGTGCAGTTGGGACAGCTATATACATTCCAATGTGATGCAAGTAACAAGGCAATCGTGTCCAGTCTCCAAACGAAATATTGCAATTGCAGCAGATCTGAGAGAATCTAGAATTTGGACAGTAAAAAATTCATAAAAATTTACTTAGAAATGAACTACAGTGGGGGTAGCGATAATTCGAAGCTTACAGCACGAATATTTCTTTATCTCTAAGTTTTTACTGGGTCCCAAACTTTTGAGACTGTTGTGGAAACTTCCCATAACTCGAAGGTTTTAGCCGGGACCCTTGGGACTACGAGTAATCGAGTGTTGACTGTATGCACTATTTTAAACATACATTTGGAAGAATAACAGTTCATTTTGATCATATAATATTATACTAAATTATACTAACTGTTTTAAAGATAACAGCGTAATGAAGGAAAACACTTTTATTTATCAATTGAGGAAGTGAGAAGCAGAGGGATGCAAATGCCAAAACTAAAAATTTAGAGATAACCAGTACAAATGGTAGGTGAACCTCTCTGTTTTGGAGTAAGAGTAAGTACTAGTATCCCTGGTAGGTGCTGCTTTACGGCAGCATTCAGAGACTTTTTTCAAAGAAAGTCTACCCAAGACAAGAACTTTAAACACGTTTTGCTCAAAACTACAAAAAGGCCACTTACACTCCTCAGTTACATTGTCAGTTACAGTTACACTGTCTCAGTTGTATATTTATGACAAGCACATTTTGTTGCTCAGCACAATTTGAAGAAACAAACGAACCTTTTTTTTTAGCATTTGAAATAGTTACCAATGCTATTTTTTTACGTTTCTATACTTTATCAATACACCGTTCATGAACAAAGTAAAAAGATTAACAATTTTTTTTTTAAGAGTCTGTGTACTCCAAACGTTATGTATGTCAGCAAACATATTATCTAACTCGACTTACTGCTTGAACTTTGCTTCCAAAATCAATTATAAAATTTTATTTCCCTTTTAAGTGAAGTCATCATAGTTACTTCACTTATTTCTTCAGGCAAAAATGTCTCCATGCGTAAAAAAGCATTAGTAGAAATTTCAATCTCTGTAAACGAAAATTTATGAAACATTTAAAACCGGAAATCTTGCACAAAGTTCATTACCTCAACTTCTTACTTTCAGAGAAAAATCTCATTTTACGCTTCATATTCAAAGTACGTGGATGACTTAGGAAAAGTTTTATGGGTTCGGGGAAGGAAAGTAGAATATTTTGGAAAAATGTTTTTAAGAGGAATTTCGAACGTTTTAAAGTAACATAATTTTTTTTTCAAAGTAAAAAAAAAGGTAATTTAAAACGTTATGTTTATTGATTTTTTTATTTCTTAACTTAAGGAGTATTACATGCATCAAAGAGAAAACATTTTTCTTAATGTTGAGATCAAAGTCGAGCCCGCCCAATGGAATATCGGTTAAAAGATTATTCCGCTTAATGTAATAATTTTTCAATAAATCAAACCATAGTGTTTTTTTATTATTATTATTATTGTTATTACCTCTGGTTTATATAGGCAAACTCATAGACATGGAATAGTAAAACGGCGGTAGCTAAAATTACCCAGAAATATCTAAAAGCAAAAATCTAAAAGACAATAAAATTAAATAATATCTATAACATTAAAAACACAACAAACCGTAGTAATTAGCATCTGTGATCCCCAATAATGGAATATCCCGCTTATTAGAGCACTGTTTTGTAGAACAGTTTCTATTTCACTAAGGGGCTATCCACAAATAATGTCAAGTTGTAGGGGGGTAAGCGAAACTGACAGTTTGCGCCAAGGGGTTGAGGGGGTAACAAGAAGTGTGGTGACATTACGAACTTTTTACAAGAATAGTGCTCCTGAGGACTTTTTTTTTATCCCATCGTTATTTAATAGCTTTTTATAGATTTAGTTAATTTTCCACCCCTTCAATTTTTGTAATAATCGAATACCATAAAGGCTATCCTCGTAAAACAGCTTAATAAATGCATAACTGCCCACATTGAAAGACGAAAATTAGAAAGACTTAGCATAAATAAACTTCGAACAAAAAGTTTGAGTGTAAAAGAAAATTTTCAAACATGTTGGGATTTCTTAAATTAAGCCTATATAGGCGCCGAAATTCGGTGTTCGTAAAATTCGGTAGAACACAAAATTCGTCAAAAACTGGGATTATTAATCTTACTTGAAAAAAAAAAACATACTTTTTTTTGGTTTGAAAAAAAACTTTAAAAGATCCATGAGTTTATTTTCTCTTTTAAGCAATCTTGGCTACAGGCCCAAAATTAGGAAATTCACAGAAAAAATTGGAAACGTTTCAACTACATTTTTTGTTAATAAAAGGCTTAAAAAGAAGAAAAATGAAAGAAATATGCTTCAAAAACTTTAGCTCATATACCATTTTGGACAGATGGTACATGTAGGATATGTACCATATGAAAAGCTTTCGTTTTTGCTATTCCGATTTTTTAACGTAAAATTTTTTCCCGAAATTCTAATCACTAAAAAATCCTTTTTTTTGGGGGGGGGGGGGATTTTGCGGTTTAATGAACATTCCGTAGATATTTACTTCAGTAAGGAGTTCGAGAGAAGGCATCATAATTCGGGATGACGTAGGCGTTTACTTCCATCTATACGTCATTTTTTCCTCATCTTAGGTGTT
Source organism: Uloborus diversus (assembly GCF_026930045.1). Taxonomy (NCBI): domain Eukaryota; kingdom Metazoa; phylum Arthropoda; class Arachnida; order Araneae; family Uloboridae; genus Uloborus; species Uloborus diversus. The sequence goes on from NC_072738.1 coordinate 96,706,593, forward strand.
CCTGCATCGGAACATTGCGTTTCCGAAGCAATATTCCGAGAACGAACCTTTAACTTACTACGAACGCACCAGAATGGGGTTGTTTCATTCAGTCAAAAGTAGTACTTTTAATCACTGAAATTGATAGAATAAGCAAAAAAATAACAACATTGACCCAGATAATACTTTCATTTTCCCAACAGTTATTTTTTAATTAACTTTTTTAAATATCCGGTTCTGAAAACAAGGCGTGAACTTTATGACGTCACAAATAATGCAATTTGGCGCATCTTTCTACTACGTTTCCACGTTATGATAATCAAGCAGCGAATTAAAATTGCGCTCTACGCTTGCTATCAACCATATCGTTGCCAATACACGTGAGTAAAGATGCGAATTAAGTGTTTTGCACTGTGAATGGCAATATTGAATGGCATTTCATCATTTGTGATGTCATCGGCGGAAGCGTAAAATACAAAAGCGCACCGATTTAAGTAATTTTTTTTCAAAATATTAACCTTAAACAAATTATTTAAAAAATGGTCAGGTGCTATGTTTTTAAGCATGCTCTTTCAGAAAAAAAAAATACTTTTAAAATTTTGGAAACGATTCCATTCCCGACGCGGCATTTTTCGAGACGTCTGCGTTCGAGGATAGACAGATTTTCCAATGTCGGAAAAGCTGAACCAATCAGAGGGCAGTTTCAATCTTTACATCTTGTTTACAAACGCCACTGTTGGACTGTGTTGATCTTCGCTTTGTCGTCTGTATTTTGTTAAAGAAAGTGTCGCAGCAACATAATAAAAGATTAAAATTAAATACATAGGAGCTAGCAGCAAAAAATAAGTTTTTTTAATATATCTTACGAGTATACTTTGATAATCAATGCCAAAATCATACATCTATTTGGTGTTAGCCGAACAGCTGTTTAAAATGTTAGCGGTGAATTTCATACGATATTATAGTTTTAAATTTCTAGTTCCTTTAATTTGTCGAAATTAAAAAAAAAAAATGCTTACGTATATAATACAATGCATTTTTAATAAATCTTTATGGAGCACAAAATCTGTCAGTGCAGCGAATATTTATTTTCTATGTTCGTGAAGACACTTTTACTTAGTTATAATACACGGTGAAAAATATCGAAAACGAAACTGATGTACTATTTAATGTTATTACTTGCACTAGTGTTAACTTCTAACATTGTAGATTTGATAAAAAGATATAACAGTAGGGTTTTTTCCTTCAGTCAAAAGTACTACTTTTAGTCAAAGAAATTGATAGAATAAGAAAAAAAAATAGCATGGACTCAGAAAATACTTTCATTTTCTCCAGTTATTTTTTAATTATTTTTTTTTAAATGTCCGATTTTGAAAACAAGGTGTGGTCTTTATGACGTCACAAATGTCCTTTTGCGCATTTTTCACTGCGAACCCTTGCGAATTAAAAAATGCCTCTACGCTTGCTATCAACCATATCGTTGCCAATACACGTGAGTAAAGATGCGAATCAAATATTGTGCTCTTCTGAATGGCAATAGTAAATGGCATTTCATCATTTGTGATATCATAGGCAGAAGCGCTAAACAATGAAAGCGCACCGATTAAAGTTTTTTTTTTATATTAAATTTGGTCAAATAGTTTAAAAAATGGTCAGATCCTATGTTTTTAAGCATGCTCTTTCAGAAAAAAATACTTTTAAAATTTTGGAAACGACTCCAATTTGTTCCGTGATGTGCATTAATTTTTTATTTATTTTTATTTTTATTTTTTTTTTTTTCAACTTCATACTGTCGACAAATGTTTCAATAATGATACATTTTGACTTATTTTCTTCGAAATCCCATCTGACTGATGAAAGAGGGCTAACAAAAAAACGAACTCCGGATATCATATCAAGAACAGAGAACAATCTAATCAATTTGTTATTTGGTTTGTCATTTCACTAGCTTTAAAATATTCGAACATTTAAAACAATATTTACATTTTACTCCTTTATTTTTCTGATTAAAAAAAATCCCAAGGTAGACTTTTATTGTTATTGTTATTATTTCTATCTTTAGCAATGAATTTCTACAAAAAAATAAATAAATAAATAAAATAAAATTAATTTGAATTCTGAAATTTTGAATTCAAATTATGTTTTTCGCAATTACGACAGGACCCTACTCATTAGATTTATTGTTTCTAGAAACGACTCTCCTCCCCCCCCCCAAGCCTGCCCTTCCTCCTGGGGGTTACTTGTGTATAGTTGGTTATGTGTCTGCAGGCGCACGTGCGTGCATGTGTAGGCTTCTGTGTCTGCGTAGACCTGTGTGTATGCACTTAGGCATGTGTGTAACAGTTTTTGTGTGGGAGTGTGTGTGAGCGTCTGTGTAGGATATGGACGCCAGCGCCCAGGAGAAGAGGATACCGGGGACCGGGGGATATTGCTCAGGACCGGAGGCCGGTGGGCGGTGGTGCTGCTGAAGCCCCTCGTCCAAGCTGAAAAAGGAACCACAACGCCAAGGACCGACAAATGAGAACAATAAGCAATCGTGATTGCTCAAAAACAAATACTAAATCAACAACTCTGCAACTAACTCAGTAGACAATGTGTCTGCTGCTCAGTTATTCGGTATTTGGGATGCTGCCAAATAATATTAACAGAAATCAAAAGTAAAGCTTTTTACTCAAATAAAATTATTGCCATTTCGTACATACCTACAAAAATATAAAACTCTATACATTCGTACCATTTAGCCATGGGTGCAATTTTAGTGGGAAAGAAATTTTGAAATTGATATATTTTATAAGGTTTTACGCAGAGGTGCCCCATACCTCCAAGATCAAATGCAACCCTACCCCCTTCCCCCCAAAAAAACTCACGATGGTCCTTCCAAATTTGCAGCTCCTCCCAAAAAAGAAAAAAATGCCCCTTAAAACAACCCACCTAAAAAATTCGATTCCGCAGTCTGCGCCCGCCCCTAGGTGGCACCCTTGGTTCAAATTAATTTTGAAAGTGTAACACACAAAACTCAGGATTTCACGCTTAGTTTCAAATAAAAATTATTCTGTAACCATTTTGAATTGACTGGAATTATTCTTTCGTGGGGGGGGGGATAACTAATCAAAATGCGACGACTAAGAAAAAGCTGACTAAGAAAAAGCTGACTAAAAAATAAGACTAACTTTCGAAAAAAAAAATTACAAACCATTTCAATACTATATTATAAGAGCAAATAAATTGTAATTTTTAACACAACCTGAACGTTTAATATGTTTTTGGAAAGGGTTTCATAATCTTAACTTCATGCAGAAAACATTTACAGAGCCACTATTACATTTAAAAAAAAACAGCACTGAGTATATAATGACTTACAGAAGCCCTACAAGCGAATTAGCACTTCAGATTCAAACTGTAATGTTCCTTCAAACTTAAATTCAACTTGGGAGCACAGTCTTCTGTTCGCCAATCCCGTTCATCGCCTGCGGAGGGGGACAATGGGGTTGTTTCCTTCGGTCAAAAGTAGTACTTTTAGTCACTGAAATTGACAGAATAAGCAAAAAAAAAAAAATAATAACATAGACCCAGAAAATTCTTTCATTTTCCAAACAATTATTTTTTAATTAATTTTTAAACTGTCCGATTTTTTAAACAAGACGTGGTCTAGATGACGTCACAAATGATGCTTTTTGGCGCATCTTTGCACCGCGTTTCCACGTTATGATAATCAAGAAGCGAATTAAAATTGCGCTCTATGCTTGCTATCAACCATAACGTTGCCAACGCATGTGAGTAAAGAAGGAAAATAAAAATTTTGTTTACTGAATGGCAACACAGAATGGCATTTCATCATTTGTGATGTCATCGGCAAGAAATGTAAACAATGAAAGATCACCGATTTAAGTATTTTTTTTGTTTTAAATATTAAACTTAAACAAATTATTTAAAATATGGTTAGATCCTATGTTTTTAAGCTTGTTCTTTCAGAAAAAAATACTTTCAAAATATTGCGAACGACCCCATTGATGGTTGTAATTCTTTTTTTATCAATTCATAGATCCGTTCCTATTATGCTTAGATGGGTGAGATAGGGCGGAATGGCTTCCTCTGGATGTCCCGCAACCCTCCTCCCCTCCCCGCCTGTGCAACCAGTATTGACTAGGTAGACATTGATAGTGCGGAGGAGATACAGACACGCACAGACAGGTGGGCAATGGTTTACATAGTATTAAGTGCGATTTATTTATTTATTTTCAAAATTTCTGATTTTTTTGAGGATCTGTTCATGATAATGTGAAGTAGTTTTCAGTTTTCAGACTTTACAAAAACTAAAACTCAGAGTAAAAAAATAATAGACAAGTAAAATTTTTACTTTAGCACATTAAGTTACAACATATAATAACGTTAAAATTGCGCAAGTAACAATTAGTGTCTTCATTAAAATGTAATATGTTTACAAGAAAAAAGAAGTAGAAATGCCTGCAATTCTTATTTATTCAATTTTAATACAGTAAAGTCCCGAAAACTCGGCCTAATGTGAACCAAAAAGTGGCCAAGTTTAGGTAAACGCCGGGTTATCGAGAATGCACATGCAACAGGTATTTTGGCGGGGAATTTACGTCCTATGGTGGCCGAGTTTTCTAGATTCGGCCTGGTTATCGAGTGCCGAATTTTCGGAGCTCTCCTTCGTTACTAATATTGTTAGTAAGTAATATGTTCACATGGTTCTTGATTTTACACATATAAAACTAGTTTGACATATTTTAGTTAGAAAATGTTAACGTAAATGGTTAATATGTATGCGAGGTTTTTTTTTTTTTTTTTTTAATAAATTTGTAAATGCTTTACAAAAGTCAAAATACTCTTCAAAAAAAAAACATTGTTGTCTCCCGATGTTCTATAATGGGGCTGTTTCCTTCAGTCAAAAGTAGTACTTTTAGTCACTGAAATTGATAGAATAAGCAAAAAATAATAATAATAACATGGACCGAGAAAATACTTTCATTTTCCCAACAGTTATTTTTTAATTAATTTTTTAAAATGTCCGATTTTTCAAACAAGGCTTGGTCTTGATGACGTCACAAATGATGCTCTTTGGCGCATCTTTTTACCGCGTTTCCACGTTATGATAATCAAGAAGCGAATTAAAATTGCGCTCTACGCTTGCTATCAACTATATCGTTGCCAATACACGTGAGTAAAGATGCGAATTAAATATTTTGCTCTGAGAATGGCAACACAGAATGGCATTTCATCATTTGTGATGTTATCGGCAAGAAATGTAAACAATAAAAGATCACCGATTTAAGTAATTTTTTAAGAATATTAAACTTAAACAAATTATTTTAAAAAATGGTTAGATCCTATGTTTTTAAGCATGGTCTTTCAGAAAAAAATACTTTTAAAATATTGGAAACGACCCCATAGTTTTTGAAATTGATTACCTAAACTTTTTTTTTTTTTTTTTTTTGTGAACTGAATTATCATGGAGATGAGTTTGTAACATGCACTGATACAACTAAAAAGAGGTTGAAACCTCAACTGGGGGTAGGTCATGTAGCATATAGGGAGTAGGTCTGTAAAGCTAATAATTCTTTTCATTTTTTTTTCTTTTGGAAAATGATATCAAAAACTTTTTAACCAAAAATTTTTCGGTTGGTAACTTCTCAAGAATTTCTAAATTTATTATCTGATCAACTTTGCAATATCAACCCTCCAAATGTATAATCATAATTAAATTTATGCAAAAAGTTGCAGAAATAAAGTACCGAAAAATTTATAGTATATTTAAATCAAAAATGTGGCTCTCGTCACGATAGCAGATGTGTAAAACTAATCTATCCGGCATTGGAACTGAAATACAGAGACGTATTTTTCTGCCGGTAGTATAAAACCCTTTTCCGAAGCCAATTCTTGTCCGTTTTCAACAAGAAGGCACTTGACTCCTCCATCGTCACATGGTATCGGATGATTCTATTTCACTGTTTTCGGCAGAAGGTATATTCGGATCATAGCATTTTGTTGTAAAAGCAACGGTTTTTAAAATGTAAGAATAACTAAAATGACAACAGATAAGTAAAGCAAGTGATGTAAAGGACACTAATACCTTTTTTGCACATTAAAATGCACGCTCAAGTTAAGGCTGTCTGGTTGTCTCCTTTAAGTTAGAAGCGCGTGGATTGCGTACCGATCACCCCCGCGTAAAATGAAATTCTGCGTTCAATGGGGCGTGGCGAAGTGCCTTCTTTTGAAAAACGGATAATACCAAAGTGTAAGATTCCGGAAACTTCAAAGTAACAAACTTCGGAAAGATGACGTCATGCGTCATGTGACAGCTTCGATTCCGAGAGTTGAAGATTTTCCGGATAGAGGAAAGTAAAGCTCTTAGTACTTAATGGATTAAAAAACTATAACACGATTTGAACAAATTATGTTTTATTCACCAAAGCATAGGGGAGAGGGGGGCACATGTGAACAAACCATATTTTACCCAGATAACATGAGGAAAAAAATCTGAAAAAAAATTCATGTAGATGGCAGCAGTAGTACTGTATGCTGCCTGAAATTCCAAAGATCTTAACCATTTTGTTTTTTAGTTATCATAATAACTTCTGTTTTGGAAAGTGCCAGTAAACTTTCGTGTTCCAGTTCTCAGAGTAAAAACACATTCAACACTATCTTTATTGTGATTTGAACTTTATTCGTTTTGAAGTGGGATTTATAAAGTAAGTTTTTGTACTCTATTTTTTTTTTAAAAAAAATTTGAAAGAAATATTGTTTTTTATCAGATTAGGCTTAAGTTGTTATATGGGGTACATATGAACACACTATGTAGGGGCAGGTGTGAACTGTTTACATGTGCCCCATACTGTTTTTTTTTAGTTATTCATCCCAACTCAAATAACAAGTTTAATGCCAGTTAATCCTGAGGATGCCTCCACCAGCTGCAATGCACATTCAAGTCCTCCCCAGAATGTGTGAGACCATTGCCTAGAATAGAATTTCACGATTCCACTCTAGGGAAAAGTAAGCAGCGTCAAAAAAGAAAATCAAGAATTTTAACGTACACCCCCGAAAAAGACATTGTTGTCAAAGCTATGGAAGAAAAGGCAGAAAAAATGAAGATAAAATGTGAAAGAGTTGCAAAGAAAAGTTAGAACTTGCTGAGCTGTTGAAAAAGGAGCAGTCAAAGGTTGTAGTCAGTGACTCCGAGTCCGACATTAGCTTTGAAGAGAGTAGCCATCAAGAAATTTGTGCTGAAGTCAACCTTGCACCAGAAAATTTAACTGTGAATGACTTTGTCCTTTTAGAATTCACTGCAAAAAAGACAAAAATTCACTATGTTGGCCGTATCGAGAAAATGGAGAGTGATGAAGCAAATGTTAAATTCATGAGGAAGCAAAAGAATGAAACCTTTTTATTTCCAGAAACAGATGATACATCGATGGTAAACACTGATGATATTCTGCTAAAAGTACCCCCACCTACAATTTTAGGTAGCACATATCGAGCTGCTTCTTCAGTTTCTTTTTCTGTAAAACTTGAAGGCTATAATGTTCGTTGAATCAAGTTCATTTATTATGTACTCAGTATTTATATTTTCATTGTGTTTATTAATGTGTAATAAAGAGTACTTAAAGATATGCTTAGGTGCATTTTATACCATTTATATATCTGTTCACTTGTGCCCCAGGTGTGTTTACAACTGCCCCCCCCCCCCCACCGAAGCAGATGTGAACAAAATGTAACATATTTTAGAATTAATTTTTAGGTTGGAATTTCCTCTTGTAGAAGGGGGATAACTGCTTGAAAATATTAGCAAATGTCTGATTTATCATATTTAGCACCTTTTTCGTTTTTATCTCAAATCAATAATGAAAAATATAGAAAAATGTCGTTTTTGTTTACATGTGCCCCCCTCTCCCCTATTTGGTGTTTATTTTAATAATACGAGTACGCACAAACATGAGTGTATACAACACTTAACAAATTTGTACAAAAGTGCAGAAATATAGATGTTTAAAATACAACGCTAAAGTAATATCAATTCATTCTTTCTGTGATGCGTGGGCTTGTTTTTAGGGAAAATTTTCTTAAACCATGGTGTCATCGCAAAGATAGTGCATTTAATGTCGAAGCCCAAACCCGATTACCATAGTAATACCGTTTGGCGAATGTTTTTGGCACACTTTTATTTCTTCGTTGTGCTCAAAAGTTTTGGCAACAGCTGAATACTCCACCTTACAATAATTCTGTGCCCCCCCCCCCTCACCCACGAAATGCGTCCCAGAGATTAGAAGCCACTGAAAGAGACCGAGAACTAAAAAATGGAGAAGTTTTTCCCATGAAACGATTAAATCATGCAGTATATTAGCAATGCCTTCAATTTCTTGCCGCAAATAAATTTAAACTTAAAACAAAATTCAGTTTTTGAGCAATCACGATTGCTTATTGTTCTCACTTGACTGTTTTGAATTCCTATCATTTTATTTTCCCACCAGCACCCTCAGCCAGCACCACCGTCGCGTCGACCGACCTCACGATACTGCTCCTCTTATGAAAACCGTCTCCAGGTTGCGTCCATATCCTACACACACATGCATACACACACTCATGCCTGCACACGGACAAACACATATGCCTACATACACACACACACACACACACACACGAACTCCTACACACACAGCACTGCATACACAACACTCACACATATGCATACATACACACACATGCATACATACACACACATACACACGCACCCACACACATGCTCCTACACAAACACACACATGCGCCTACACAAACACATACGCGCATTCATACACACACACGCTCGTGATTGCGAAAACATAATTTGAATTGAAGATGCCAAAAATTCAAATTAATATAATTTTTTTTTTCTTTTTGACTGCTTAAGATCATTCATTTGCTTTGTCAAATATTTTTTTTTTCTTAATAACAATTTTCGAAAGCGCAGCACAGTTTTATTAAATTTAACCGTAACACGTACGCGTAAAAGGGAAAAATTAAAAAATCTAAATTTTAAAATTAGTTTTTTAACACAAAAAGCAGTTCTGTACAACACCGATATTTAATTTGCTATAATAATATATTTGTTCCGGATAGTTTACGCTCAATAAAATAAATGAATCAAGATTTGTATAAATTATTCGTAAGTGCACTTGTAATATGTTCTACAACGAAATGTAAAACAATTACTGTGTGTGAGTGGGGAAAAAAATTTTTTTTCGCTTCAATTTTGAACTGATATTTAAAGACGAACTTGCAAAATAATCTTTTAATCTCGGACTTTTTTTTTCCAAATTTTAGAATATTCATTAGATTAAAACATTAAATGTAAAAATAAGTAAAATATTCAAGAATAAATTTACTTCTTACTTACATTAATGCAGCCTAGAATTTTCTCTATCGAGCAGATGAAAACTTTATCTAAGTTAAAATAAATTATTGTTTTTAAATGAAATTACTTATGTTAACGATTTCTGAAGAACAGTTTCAACAGGCTATTTTAAGATATTATCTTAAATAAAATGAAAAATAGCTGCTTTAATCTTAAAAGCAATTTAATTATCTTCTTTATTCAATTTGGAGAATGCTTAGCGATGCAAAGCACTCTTTATCAGGAATACTACATATTAATGCTTAATGCAAAACGTTCTGATAAAATGAAATTCAAACTTTTTTTTTTTTTTGTGTACTACACTGCTTGACAATCCTCATATATATAATAGCGAATGATCGAGGTACTCTCCTCACATCATTTGATAATATTTTTTGGTAACATTTGAAATGCAGGGAAAGGCTTAATTGTGACGAAGCTGAATTGGATCCGGAATCTTAACTGTTTTACTGGTAAGGCAGCCATTTTAAGAGAATGAAGAAACGAAAAAGGGATCAACAATGAACGCTATTTACTGAGTTTAGGGTTCATCCACTGGAATTAGGGTTAAAATTTCAACACTCAAAATATCAAACAGGCAATGGCATTTTTCAAATGTAGAAGCAATTTTCACCCGTCGTACCTGGACGGGCGATTTTCCAGTTGGTACCTTTTTCGAAGTAATTAACAATAGACAATGATTGAATAAATGAAGGCACATATTTAGTAGGGATAATGTGCATTTATTATAGTGAAAAATGGTGCAGATATTCTCCACGACTCGATCAAGAAGTCCTTGGGGGATATTGTCTTCTCTCAAGGCGGTTTTGAGCTCTTGCACTGTTCGGGGAGGGGTGGTGATTTGAAATACGGTTGCCGAGAGCATCCCAGACATGTTCAATAGGGTTTAGGTCGGGAGAGTAAACATACCGTAGCATGCGGAGAATATTTTCATTTTTTGTATGTCCGATACCCCAACGCTTCTGTATGACCGTGTATTATCTTCCATAAACAGAACGTTACTTCAAAATTTGCAATAGAATCTTGCCAATACAGCAGAGCCTATTTAATTCAAACAAATTTGGACTGGGCAAAGTTCGGACTATAAAATCTTTCGGATTACAGAACATATTATACTTTTCACACTTCCTTTATTATAATAACAGCTAAAACTTGACTTAAATGAATCATAAGTGTTACAGAAAAGAGAGAAATGTTTTACAGTGTAAAATACATTGTTCTTTTAAGTAATAGTGCGCAATACTACAATAAAAGTACAGAGTTATGTATTTCAATAAATAGAAGTTTTGCAGTAAAAGTAGGGTTAATGCATTAAAAGCGTAATGTAATAAAAAAAATATTTTAAAAAATGATAATTTGATTTACAGTACATGTATTTCATCTCCGCAGCATTCAGATTAGTGGACATACGTATTGAAGGGGGTCGGAAAAAAAGAAGTTCTACTGTATTTCTTTGCAGACAATGATTGACGTTTTTACGTAATCTTGTTGATGTACGTCAAATAGTGAGAAATTGCATAAATTTCAAACAAATGCGGGCATAAATATTCAGATTAATATGTTTGCAATTTATCTAAAACGTGAGGAAACATATTTTTAGTGTAAATAATATATTTTTCAGCATTATGTCTGAAGTAAAATATATTTTCTAAAACTCGTAAAAAACTTTTTTTCTGTCACCCGTCCACCACATCCGAGAAAGACACTGCCTCAAAATGCCAATCACGAAAAGAAAAGTACATTTAAATGTATTCACCAAATAAACAAAAACTCTGATATCCCTACCTCAAAGAAAGTTCGGTATTTTTGCAACGAAGGAGATAAAATGGTGCTAGTTTCACCTGCAAGAAATAAGGTCCCTTCATCCCACGTGTCAATCTCAGATCCATTCAACACTGAAAATTTAAAGCAATCCACATTTCTGTAGAATACGAATATTTTTTAACTTTGACATGTGTTGAAAATAATGTATTTATGTAAAACGTTGTTTGGCATATAGTCAAAAAATATATAATTTTACAGATTTATATGCATGCGAAAAACGGAATATTGCGGGGAAATATTTGTAGCCTTTTTTCTAAACTATTTTTGTATAACAGTAAAATTATTGCTTACAAATACGTAAATAAAATACAGAGACACGCTTTCCCTCTGTTTTGAATACGAAAAAAAAATAAGCAACTGCAGAAAGTGTGATTAACTCCCGTTATAAAAATATTCAGATACGTACGTGGTGTGTTTTTGAGCATGCTTCTCCAGATTAACATAGACTGATTATCCTGATTAACATGAAAAACGTTTAAGTACATTTAGTTTTCGTAAACTTTTTTGTGGGAAAATAAACATTTGTTGTGAAATACCGTGGCGAAAAATTTCCCATTCGTTTTATCATCACGAAACCCTATAAAACAGGGGTTCTCAACCTGGGAGCGCAGAATTTCAAGAAAGACGTGAATCCTCATACACACTGGTGGACAATTGCTAGGGACGGATTCCAATTGGATATGTAGCGCGTAAAAAAGTAAGTGAAATTCGATGCTAAGTGAAATAAACTAATGCCAGAACTCTAGAACATTTCAATGACGATAATTGATTGTGCTCTAAAATCCAGAAGGCGTTGAAAAGTGTTCAACGGACGAAACGATCATTTTTGGGTTGAATACTTAGAAGTGAATAAATATAATTACCGCCCCCAGGCGTTCCGGCGTAAGATGTCAATACGAGAAATGGCTACCATGGAGAGCGATGCAAGTACCCACACGTCGTGTGATGCTTTACACAACATTATCCAGCAGCTGTTGGGGTAAATTATCCCATTCTTTTGTCAGTCACGGATAAGGGTGACTTTGCTTATCGGAGGGCGTTGTCGACCAGCAAGACTGCTACCCATAGCATCCCAAACATTTTCAATATGATTCAGATCTACAGAACTTGCTGGCAATCCGATGGGTTGAATATTTTGAGTAAGCTAGACTTTCCTGGACGGCAATTGTTAATGACCTGTTACGTTGCCATGCAAGAAAACGAATTTATCGCCCACAACGCCACAGAACACGTGAACATGAAGCAGTAGAACAACATTAATGCATCACTAATCTACAGCATCGCATATGATTGTAAGCTATAAGATACGAATATCTTATTTAATTAAAAATGAATGGCGATTTTCAAAAATAAATAACCTGAAAATACTAAAGGTTTGAGACCATATAAAGCGAAAAAAGCGTCCGGGGCCCGTCTAGAAGTATGACAAAGTAGTAAGACACTGTAAGAACGTGCGTAAATTTGCCCCGATGAAAATGCGTAAACGTGCCCCGTCGGCAAGTTTGGATTTATTTTTAACGTACAACAAAATTTAATTCCTTTTCTAACCCATACAAATACAATTCTCAAAAAAGGATAAAACTCTGCTATTTTTCATATATTTACTCGTTTTACTTATTTATTCACAATAAGCTTCAAAACGTTCAACACAAAATTTACTCAGCTCGGTAGAAAACAGATTTTTCTATCCGCTTGCTATACCGAAACTCGACTGATGCTCAAAAACTGTGAGAATAATTGCTTGGAAGCAGCATCAATATATGACTGTTGGCTCTCCATTCATAACTCGTTTTGGGAAAATGGCGCTGCGTAAACGAGTCCCGGTCTACCCATCTTCAAGTGACGACAGGGATACCCCGATAAGAAGTCACTGTGACCTCCCAAAAATGTCCTTACTCGGGAAATTGTGTCCGACGATTCGGCAAAATTTTCATCATTCAATTTATTCTGATTTCATTTAAAAGGGCAATTCCTAGTCTTTTTTTTTTCTTCCAACACTCACTACATAAATGACTTTTTAAGTGAACTAAAACATGCAAACGTGTTTCAACCATTGAGAAGAGATAAAATGGAGGGAGTGAAGTTTTTCATTCGTGAAGGAAAGACCCCATGTCACGTGATAGATTTTAAAGAAAAACATTGGAAGAAATCAGGTTATTTCCCTGGCTTCATGCAAAACATGTCAACCATTCGTTGTTGAGTCACGTGGCTTGAGCTCTTTGCATACGCTTTTGCTTATCGAATGATTAGACTTGCTCCCTCCACTTCAATTCCTACTCCAAGGATTCAACAATAAAGTACATAAAAATAGTTAAACCTGTCATAAATCTATTGGGGGTGGGCGGATTCTTTTTATTTCCTTTTTTTTATTGTCAATTTAATCGGAATGCAAATTACTTATTTTATATGCATCGTCAGCATTAACATACAGACATACGCATAGCTAAAGTTTCCTCTAATAAGTGTATGCTGCTTTTGTTCTGAAAAAACTGGTGGCCAAGGTATTTTTCTTCGTCACCTGGCCAAACTGGAGTCCGGGATTTGTCAGAGCCTGGTCATGACATTTGGCATGTCGTACAATGCTGATCTCGGTGTTTTCACCCTCAATTTAAGGCATTAAATTAAGTAAAGTTTCAAATAACTTTTTTTTTTAATCTCTTCGAACATCAATGCATTTTTTATCAAAGATCACGAATCGCTGATAAATCTTTCAACTGCAAATTAACACTTCAGTTATTTGAATCATAAGTTCTTTCCTGAAAACATTTTTACATCAACACAAATTTATTTCTTTTTGCATTTCTTAAAGAAAATACCACCAATGCATCAAAGCTGCTAATGAATATAGCATTCTAAATTTAGAGTTCGTGGACCAAAAACTTAAAAGCAAAGAAGTTTAAATGACAGTTTGCTTTGATCTATCTGTTCTGCCAAATGCAGCTGTCAGCGATGAACAAATGGAAATCTTTCTACAGGCATGGAATTCCTTGGTTATTCTACCTTGTCGACGAAATAAAAACATCCTCAGACTTTTTTTAAGCTTAAATATATTTTCTCTCGCAAAAACTTTTCCTTTCGGATCTCTTTTTGGATTTCATGATGATTTTCTTTGTCATGGATATATGTTTTTTTTTTTTTAATTGCCAGACAAAAATATAATGCATAATATTTAAGATTAAAACTGCTAGAAAAACAAATATTGTATCTGTCGTAAATACTACAAGAGCATTAAAGTAGTTTTAGTAAAAGTATTCAATTTTATGTGAGATAAAATAAAATCTTAAACACTATTATTAAAGTAATAGAGCTGCAAGAAAATACATCATTTCTCGGATTTCAAATCTCTGATTTTTTTTTATTGTTTTTTATTTTACTTTTTTTTCGCATTAATAATTTGTTTAAATTGCCGAACAAGATTATGCGCAAAATTTAAGACTAGAGCTGCTAGGAAAACAAAACATGTTTTTTCGTCGTTAGTACTAACCAATTTAGTTTCAAATCAACGCCGAAGATCTCGCAACACATGAGGTGGCTCATTAATGTAATATGAAAATCATGCGTAATACTGTAGACTCTCGTTTGACTTGGGGGTTAAGTTCCACAGAAATGCCGCATAAATCAAAATCGCATAAATTGAGAATTAATAGAAGTGTTAAAATGGGGTTAGATTCCATAGATGAAAAATATAGTTCATTCTAGTGATAGATAAACGATAATTCATCCCCACTTTACTTTTCAATTCTTTTTTCTGCTGCATATTATTTTTTTAATTGCTTGAACAATGGTAATTTTTTAATCTAACAGTATTTTTTTAGTTGAAATTAAACAGTTTTCGTGAAAGAATATTTTTCAATATTTTTATAAAGGGATCATGTATCCCCACATCAAGGGGCGCATGATCCCTTAATGGAGAATACTTGATCTCCCTGAGAAAATACATAAAACTTTTTAATTATATCAGGAATTTACCTATAGATTTAGTTTTCTACATAATGTTTCTAAATAAAATAACACAATTTCTAATTTTCTTCATTTGATTATGCTAATGTGAACACAAAATAACATTGTTTTTAAATCCAACAGTCTTTTTTTTTTCTCTTAAACGCACACAACTCTAACGAACTTATGGTGCTTTTGATCAGTTACTTATTCTCCAATACAGCTGTGAACAAAATATTTTATAAATAAAACTAACATTTGTTTTTAAAAAAGTAGCATAATGAAGCTAAAATTACGATAAATAATAATAAAAAAAAATAGGTTGATAAGCACAAAAATCAACTTATTTGCTATTTGTTTTGCAATAATAAAAAATAAGAATTTTATCAATTGAATTAATTTGAAAAAATAGGGAAGAAAAATGTAAGCATCAGTATACGTATAAAAAAGAAAAGAAAGCCTAGTTAATGTTTTCAAAACCTGAAAAGTCGAATGTAAATAATTCATCTGTTGTAGTTCTTAAAGTTCCACTCAACCCAACTGAATACGTGCAACTTAACATATTCATTCTCATTTACTACACTTTTGTCAATTTTTCGGGGAAAATACATTTATTAAGCATATTACCTTTTTGCTTTAAAAAACTTATTTAAAGTTCTGGAAATCCAACTACATAATGGGTATACATAATGGGCAACTCACTTTTTTGTTGCAAATCTATATATAGCTATAGCAAAATCATTTTTTTCATCCAAGCAAGGATTTGACACCTATTTCAACTTGTTCAAGCTCATTTGGCTGATCAGAACATAATTTATCAGTTGACTTAGTTTAAATGTTTAGATGATTGAGGTATTACGTGAGTTATAAGTACGAACTGATACTTTAATTATTTAGCATATTTACCGCAGTGGTTGTTTAAATATATCACTCACACTACGATAAGATTTATGATGTTAACATGGCTTTGAATGTTTAAAATTAAAGTCAACTAAGCAAACAACAGTTATATTGTTTTCATTGTGTTTACGAGGGCTGTTCAATAAGTAATAAGACTAAGTTTATAAAAAATACAGAACAACTTCAATCGTCATAATTTGCATGTTTTAAGAATAACATCTCCGGGACTAAATGCATTTGTTCCAACGTTCTATCCCCTTCTTAAAAACTTCTGAACGTTAAATTTAAGAGAGCATGTTCAAAACCGCCTTCGAAGAGTTTAGACATGCTTTTGATGCTTTCAAAATGTTTGCCTTGTATATTCCAGGCCCCACAATGTATGCCCGTAAAAATTTTTAGGTCCAGAGATTTTCTCTTTAGAATCTTGATCTGTAGGTGTTCTAATGTGAGAATATCTTGGGTAGACATGTTGAATCCTGCGCGAAATAATTTTACAGGCCATCAAAGATATCGGCCATTTTGGTTCACTTGCTCATTACGTTTTTCGCAACGTGCATACCTATAAATTAAATTTTAGATTTGAACTGAGATTTTTGGGACGTAGAAAGTCAATTAATGTAATAGTTACGTCATAAAAGGCGCTCTGGCTATTTCCACAATTTTTACGTGAGATATCTCCGACGTTTTTCGTTTACCATTCTAGTTACTAAAAAGTGTACAAAAATTAATAGCTCTTAATGAAACCAAACAATTTCAAAGTGTAAAATCTTTTGTGTAAATCAATACTTTTCAAGGTCACCAGCGCAGCCAGCAATACCTTCTGGAGGGTTTTTTTTTTTATCAAAAATACCTTCTAGAGGGAGTTTTTTGATCAAAAATACCTTCTAGAGGGAGTTTTTTGATCAAAAATACCTTCTGAAGGAGGTTTTTTTTTTGATGAAAAAACCTTTTTGAATGGGTTTTTTCAATCAAAAAAAAAAACCCTTCTGAAGGGGACATTTTGATTAAAAAAATGCCTTATGAAGGGGAATTTTTTGATCAAAAATACCTTAAGAAGGGGATTTTTTGATCAAAAATACCTTATGGAGAGGTTTGTTGATCAAAACAGCCCTTTCATATGCATAAGCTACTGTATTAAAATGTGCATTCATGTTAAAACCAGTGGCTATAGGGGTTTTTTCTCCCGCCCCCCCCTCCCCTCCGCTCCACCACTGTTCAAGGTTATTTATCGTCTGTTATCAAAGTAATAACTTTCGAGTAAAAATATTTCACAGTTCCAAAAAAAACTTTTTGTTTCGTGTTTTTCTGTGATAATAACTATTTAAGCAATGGCTGATATTTCTAAACTGAGTTCAGAAAGTTTTAGTGGACAATTGAAGTCATCTTGAAGACAGTTTTGACAAACAAATATGTAGTTTGTCAAAAGGAATCAAGAGGAAAATTATGTTCTCCGACAAAAATTAGTTCGCGAAGCTGCTGAAATACGCAAAGACGCAATATTGAAAAACGCTGCAAGAAAATATAGTGTGTCATTACAGCAACTAGTGCTACAAGAAATACACGCAAGGAGAAACGCTAAAAAAATGGTAGAAAAAGATGAACAGATTGCTGCGAGTTTATATGCACAATCCAAACTGTATAAGTTCTTATATTCGAAAGTATGAACGAGAATCCAATACACAGTCTGCGCAACATCTATCCTCAGAATTTGAACTGTTTAAAAAGGCAAATGACAGATTAAAGCCTCTTTTAAATTCTGGCATGGATTTATTCTTTCAGAAATAAAAGAATTTGATGCTCAATGTATAGATGAAAATGCTTTGATTTTAATGAAATAAAACTATTTCTCGTAACAGCTTATATTGAAAACTTCTTTTCTGTGCTTCCGAAAGAAATAATGAACTTTTAATGGTTTTTTCTAGATATTTATCTCCAAAAGTACTTGCTGCTGCTTTTAGCTCACAAGAAGCCGTGAAGACTGCAAAAAAATCATTGAGAATCTTGAGAAAATCATTATACGATGTTGATTTGTAAAGATGGTTCAGGATGCTCTTGGCTCAAAGGATGAGGGAAAAAGTCAAATAATTATTCAATCGCTACACTCAAATATTGAAAGCTTGAAAAAAGAATATTTAGTTTTTGTTAAGGGATATAGTGACAAATCGGAACTGTGCAGGTGTTTCGTTCACTGGTATCACTTGTAAAACACTTGATTATTGCTGATCGCGAAGAAAATTACAAATTATACGTTCAGACTGTTGAATTACTGTTTCCAGTCTTATGTATATTTGATTGCATCATTGATCTACTATATACAACATGGTACTTAGAGAGGATAAGGGCGTTAGAAAATGAGTGTTCCTACCTGTAGGAAAAATTCATTCAAGGTAAATTTGTTGTTAAAAATAGAATGGTAAATTCAATGCTTTGAAGTCAGAGATGAAGTTGGAAGAAACGATTCAACGGTCACAGGAAAGGGCCGGAGACATTGCAGGGCAGACGAGAAAAAGTATGTTGCCGAGTGGCATTTAGAGTATAATGAAATTTTAATGATATGCAATGTGTTCCGCGGTCTTACTAGTTCTCACTTAATGGAACTTGTGAGAGTGTCCCACACCATTACTTTTATAGGCAATCGTAGCCAGTATGTTGATGAAAATGTCAAAAGACTTGTTGATTTTATCTATCAACAAATAAATCCCTATATTTCTGAAACAGGGCGACTTGACAGCTTTCTCACTAAACGACTTGTGAATGGTAGTGTCAAGATTTGCCTTCTCAGCATCATTAATATCATGAATCATTGATTAGAACAGTACCGCCAGTTTAAACTGGATACATTTTGTTTCAAAAATTGTCTGATTTACTTTCGAAAGTCAACCTTCCATGCTTTGATGCACACAGTTCTTCATAAAATATCACCTCTAAGCTAATGGGAAAGAATCAACTTTAACAAGGGAGCAGAGACATGGAAATAGCGAAAGAAAGTGGAGAATGCATTAAAAATATTTTAGCTCACGACTTGTTTACAACGAACAGATTATGTGATGGTCAAGGGCGTGAACAGAAATTATGGAGCCCGTCACAAATGACTTTTCCGGGCCCCCTTCCATAGTCTTTACCCATATATTTCACCCCTAGTTTTAAAAATATTGGGCCCACTTCAGTCTCAGGCCCGGGAAAACAGGTTTCTCTTCTCCTCCCCTCTTTTTCACGCCCCTGGTGATAGTGATTCACCTACCAAGGTAGATTACAGAAATATCTGTTGCTAGAACAAGAACATATTTATTTAGCAAAGTATCCCCAATAAAAATTGCACTCGTTATATATTTCATGTCACAAATCCGCTAAATAAAGAAAACTTTTGGCGAAGTTATCAGCAATGTTCTGTACGGATTCATTTCTGTATGCTCTTTTCATGAACTTCATGTTGTGTTCGGTAGTTATTTGCAGCATTTTGTGAAATAATCTAAAAGGATGAGAAGAGAACCAACTAAGGGCACAACAGACCTTGCTGTAATTGACAGAAAGACACTAGTACCTATGCAGGTAGAAAATTTCTGCTCTTCAGCATCAAATAAGGAAAATTTACAGTAACTAGCACGCAAGGAAATAGAAGAAATGTCCAAAAATGCTACTTGCTAGTGGTTTAACAGTTAATGAAGAAGCAATCTGCAATACTTTTCATAGGAGATTTGAGACAGATCATTGAAGAGCTTAATTAGAATAACTCATTATAAGATGCAGATCTACGAATTTTTCCACACATAGACTGGACTGATAAAAATGGTTCAAAAAGAGTGGTTGCGGCATCAAATGATGCAGACGTCTGTCGTAGTGCAATAACATGCAATGCAAAAACAGATCGTAACCGTTTTTAAAAGTAACTAATCTTGTATTTTTCGTTTATTGTGTTGTTGAAGAAACATGTATGTGATAAACACGAGTTTAAAATGAGCATTTTGGGTTATTTATTAATTTTTGTACACTTTTTAGTAACTAGAATATTCAACAACAAATGTCAGAGATATCTCCACGCAAAATTGTGGAAACAGCTAGAGCGGCTTTTATGACATAATTAATACATTAATTGACTTCCTAAACTCCAAAAACTGCAGTTCAAAATTAAAAGTAAAGTTGTAGGTACGCTCGTTGCGAAAACCGTAATGAGCAAGTGAACCAAAATGGCCGCTTTCTTTGATGGCCTGTAAAATTATTTCGCGCAGGATTCAACATGTCTACCCAAGATATTCTCGCATTGGAACACTTATAGATCAAGATTCTAAAGAGAAATTCTCTGGACCTAAAAATTTTTACGGGACTACATTGTGGGGCCAGGACTAGTAATGGATTCATAAGTTAAGGAAACAGCTATAAATCACTGATGTAAAATAATTCTGTGAATCCCCTTGACGATAATAGCAGCAGTGTTAATCATTGTCTCTGTGATGGACATAAAAGGTTGTCCCTCACGTTCAATATCTTCCATATTTTGCCTGCCTTCCTTAAAAGCTTTATGCCAGCGAAAAGTACTAACTTTAAACATTGCTTCATCGTTAGAAACTTTATTTATCATATCAAAGATCTCCGATGCTGATTTTTGTAGACAAAAATGAACTTTAATCGCAGAACTTTGTTCTAACGACGGTTCTATTTTGATAACTGGCTGCAGCTTGTAAGCACCAGCCAACAGGCTTCAACTCAATCACGTCATACTCAGGAACATGAGTCTGTACGCACCAACTTATCAGTAGCTTTTGTTAATACAGACAACAGACATTTTTCATGCCACAGAAATTAACATTCCGATGAGTTATTTTAATACCTAACTAATTATATACGATCTCTTTATTTTTAATAACTATTTGAAGTCGGGGCATCCTATAAACTACTACCTGACGTAACTGAGTAGGTTTAGTTTTAAAGACTTTCGCGTTTTGTTAAATTAGTGTTTAACTCAGGATTTCGTGGGTTGTCAGTTCCGTTAGGTGGTTTATAGGAGGCCCCGACTTCAAATGGTTATTAAAAATTAAGAGATCGTATATAATTTGTTAGGTATGAAATAATTCATCGTATAGAATTAAAATCAGTGTTTATTTTATAATTGAGTGTTTAGTTTAGTTGATTTTTGTACTGGAATTGTAAAATAAATTTGATTTATGCGTTTGGGTAGGAAATCGTATGTAAGTATTCCCAATTGTTCTTTTATGTTTGGTTCCTCTTTGTTCTTTTGAAATTGGTTCTTTTTTTTTATTTGAAAATGAATTTTATTATTATTTTTTTTAGTGGTGTAAATATAATATAAGTATGTAGGGTAGAGTATGTGGTACACTCCTTGCGTACATCTCGAGTGAAAAAGCGTCAAGCACAGGAGTATGAAAACAGCTAAGATAAACAAAATAGAGCACAGCGTCTCGATGACTTCCGAAGACTGTGCAGAAAGGCTTTTCCAAATGCGCAGTTATTAACAAAGAAAATTTTCTTCTTCATCCGTTTGACTTTATCAAAGTATGCTTTTCGAGAAAAATTTACGAGTCACTAAAAATCAACAGAAATCGCTTTAACTTTTCCCTTAGAATTTGGATCCTATCAAGGGTCTAATTGTTCAAGGATCCTATCTTCAGATACTGACCCGATGACCATGGGATCACCCAGGAAGTATATACCTTTTCAAACAAGAAAAAAAAAAAAAGAGTTTCCCAAATTGGTCTATGCGTGTTCGAATTTACGGGGGACATACATAAAAACATTCCGACGAATTGAGAACGTCTTTTTTGAAGTCTGTTAAAAAAAAAAGACAAAATCTTAATGCGCATAACAGCGTAAAATGGGCTACGCTCAGCAGTAACAAAAACAATAACTGAGCTGGATGAAGAAAAGACGAAGTGTCTTGATGAAAATCATGAATTCGTCATCATTTACCTCTCTTCAAATCCGGATTCGAGTGCGGAACCGGACATAATCCTGGATAATGAACTATAGCGAATCGAAAACTACCGTGATAATTACACCTCTGCTAAAATTCGTTTCCAAGCCTTTTTAAAAACTTTTGAAAATCCAGCACAGCAAAAACAAAGCATCTCCTCGTCAACAAATCGTTTGAGTATAAATTTACTGAAACTGCAAATTTCTGAATTCGACGGAAATATCAAACACTAGTTTTTTTTTTTTTTTGGTCAATGTTCTAAAAAATTGACGAGAATCCTAAAACTGAGGATGACGTTAAATTTGCGTATCTAATGCAAACAACAAAAGGTAAAGCTTTTGACTTTGTTCAGCCTTATTAAGTGTCTAAAAGTGATTATAAAATTGTCGTCAAAATCTTAAAAGCACGTTTCGCGGATGATAAAATGCTTATTGTATTATATGTACGCGAACTGTTGAAATTGGTTCTAAATCAATCTCAAAATTTGTCTTTCACAAATTTAGTTGATCTGTTAGACACTCATTTGCGCTGTTTAGAAAACTTAGGAGTGACTAAGGAAAAATACGCATGCATGCTTTATCCTTTACTCGAAACCTCCATTCCTGAACAAATTTTAATAGCATAGGAAAGAGAAAGGAATTCAATTTCCCGCAACAGTAATGCTAATTCGCACGATCTTGACCTTTTAGTTCAATTTCTCCGAACTGAAGTTGTTAGAGCTGAACGCTTACGAATTGCAAAATCATTTTGTTCGATAGAAAACGATAAAAATAAAGCTCCGAGCATAAAAAGTAAAACAGATGATACTCGCGATTTAGTTTCAACGGCTTCGACTCTTGTAACCCAAACAAAAAATTAAGGGAAAGGTCGATTTTTTTTTTTTTTTTTTTTTTTCGAAAAAACTCATCATAGTAATGACTGCTTTACGGCTCAAAAAATGTCCTTGCATGAAAGAAAAAAAAGTGATAGAAATGAAAGCGTGTTTATCATGCCTTAGAATTAAATGTCGCGCAGATAGATGCAGAATGAGTGTCCAGTGCTTAGTTTGTTCGAAAAAACCTTTTCCCGTTTTGTGTCCAAATTTATGTAAGAAAAATGAAAATTATCTTTCTTCTTCGTCCAGAACAGAAACTAATAGCGTCACCAGCAATATAGCTCTTTCGACTCGACCGATGTTTTGCTGCAAACACTTAGAATTCGAGCCCTTCGAAAACAAAAATTGTAGCTTTTGTGTGACTCGACATCAAAAATCTCACGTAAATCGTAAACTCGCAGAATTTTTGGACTTAAAAGCTGATCATTCCGAATTTCTTAAACGTAGTTTGTTTAGCGGCGTTGAAACGGAAAAAAAATCAACATTCCGCATTTAAGTGTGAACTACAGGAAATTCGAGGAATTTTTTCGTGCAAACTGATACTGCTAGATAAAGATGAAATTTGCAGTACAATTTCAAAAATAAGTAAATCTGATGCCGAATATTTCACTAAAAATGGAATCTTTTTATTGGATATAGAAACCGATGATTCTGAAATATCAGTTTTATTAGGTACTGATTATTTAGTAAAAATTTCAACTGGTTTCATAAGTCAGCAACCCAATGGCTTGACCGCTGTTCAAACTTATCTGGGGGGGGGGGAGGGTAGTTATGGGTAAATCAATATCCTACACCATTTGTTCTAACCATGCCATGCCTATAATTTCACTGCTAAACGCTTGCAAAATTTGTGGCTTTTGGTTATTAGATGTACTAGGTATACGGACCCTGTAGAAAACAAAACAGGATATTTATAATGAAACCACTTCATTTTTTGAAAAAAAAACTGTTAAATTTTGTGATGACAGGTATAAGTTAAATCTTCCATGGGTTGAAGGGCATCCAGAGTTACTTGATTTGCGATTTCAAACCGAAAAACGCCTCAATACTATGTCTTCTAAACTAATTTTCTCAGGGAAATTCGATTCTTATAACAAAATTTTGAAAGAATGTTAACAGTTGGAAATTATAGAACAGGTCCCAAGTAGTGTTAATGAGAAAAACTTATCTGAACAGAGATGGAGGTATTTACCTCACAGAGCCGTCTTTAATGATTCTAGTCTTACGACTAAAATACTTCTAGTTTTCGACGCTTCTGCAAAAGACGAAAATTCAGTTTCCCTGAACCAATGCTTAGCTACTGGACCAAACTATATAGAAATGATCCCTTCCATTTTTTAAACAAATTTCACAAAGATAAATTAGGCGTCATTTCAGACATTCGCAAAGCATTTTTGCAGATTTCAATTTCCCATGTAAACAGAGTTTTTTGCGATTTCTATGATCTAACTATTATGGAAAAAAAGAAACTGAAACCTTTAGGTATTGTAGAGTAGTTTTTGGCCTTTCTTCAAGTTTATTTTCGCTCATGTCTACAATTTATCATCATTTAAATAAAGAATGTAGCAATGAAGTTGCAGTAAAATTTGAAAGACTCTTTTTATGTCAACAATGTTGTAGCTGGTTTCAAAATGAAATAGAACTTCAACAGCTTCGAACAACAGCTTGTCAGATTATATCAAAAGCAGGGTTTGAGTTCACGGATTGCGTATTCTCTTCAGAGCATCAAATTGAGGAAAAAACAAAATGCTTTGTACTTGGCTTTTATATGGTTCAAATACAGATTTTATCTCTTGCGATCTTGACAATATTTCGATTAAAATCAACGATCCATGTTCAAAAAGGTAACTTTTGTCCATTTCGCAAAAGATTTCCTAAAATTTACTCTACAGATAACGAAGATTATTTTAGAAGACCAATACAGTTGCCGGACAAACATGAGCTTGTTTGCAAGCTCATCGAAGATACGCTTCGAAGGTATAATCATGCGGGTGTACAAACACTCGTTTCCATCTTACGAGAGAAGTATTGGATACTGAGATCCAGAAAAACTGTCCGATCTGTCGTGTCCAAATGCGTAATTTGTCAAAGATTTAAGTAAAAACATGCCCCTTCTGTGTTTACACTTCTTCCTGAAGATGGTGTAAGAATGTCTGCTGTGTTTGAGACGACTGGTGTCAAACTAGCTGGTTCTCTGCTGCTACAAAATCGCTATAAATTCTGGATAGCAATTTTCACATGTGCAGTTTACCGTGCCTTCATTTCGAACTTGTCTCGGACATATCAACCCGAAGTTCTTCTTGCATTAAGAATATTTATCGCACGTCGAGGTCGAGTGACAACAATTTACTCTGACAATGGTAAAAATTTCGTTGGACAAAACAATAAACAATGTGTTCCAAAACATCGATTAAAGTGCCATTATTTCTCACTCGGAATTAAATATCTTTTGGCACTTCAACCCTCCAACCGCCACTTGGTGGGGTGGTTGGTGGGAGAGGGCCGTCCGGATGTTGATAGAATTACTGAGACGCAATGTGGGAAAGACTTGTCTCCAATACGATGAACTTCACACCGTAGTGTGTAAGTGTAAAGCCCTGCTAAACAGCAGACCCCTTACCTACCTCTCGGAGGACCCCTCTGATTTAATAGCTATAACACCATCTTTATTTTGGCAGGATGAGACTGAATTCTGCGTCAAGGACTCAGAACAAAATGACTTGAAAAACCTTCGCAAATGTGCGAGGCCCCTTCACGCCGTTAAACAAAAACTTAAAACTAAGTTCCAAAAAGAATATCTCTTCATTTTAAAGCAGACCAGCAAAGGGGTAAAAACTCCACTAGCTGTTGGAGATATTGTATTAATCAGTTTGGATCGTAAAAAAACGTGTAGGTTGGCCTTTAGCCAAAACTATTGAAATTTACAAAGGGTGTGACGGTGTCTCTCGCGTTGCAAGATAGAAAACTCAGAGTGGTGAACTGGTACGACCATTTCAACGTTTGGGCCACTTGGAAACTTCAGGTAAAATTTATGATGTTATGAGAGAACCAATAACCACCAGAAGTGGTAGAATCATTAAACCTACGAGACATTGAGCTGATATTTTAAAGATTTTAATGCTAACATTTTCACGTGAATGTTTTAATTGTGTACTGTAAATTTAATTCAGTGTTAAATTTTGTGCATTAATTCTTAAAACAAATGTTTAATTTTCTTGATTTATATGTTTAGGTTTAACTTGAACTTTTGTGGGCGGAGGATGTTGCATCTCCTTCGTAACTGGTGACGCTATTAACGTTCGGGAAGAATGTACTTCCACTTTCAATTTAGTCAGCCATCTTGTGTGTTTTTAATATCCTCGTATTCTTGTGTGCTGTCGTTCTTGTACTGTACTCAGTAAAAGCTTATCAAAACTATGTTTGGGTCCTCACTGGATTTATCAAACTAAGACCAATGCTTGTGTTCCAACACCTTCCAAACAAAAGAAAGAATTTTTCAAATCTGTCCAGTATTCTTGGAGCAATACGAAAACATACACAAAAAGCCGCAAGACGAAATCATAACCTCATTTTTTGCAGTCAATTAAAAAGACTAAGTTTTGTCAGTTTTTATGTACAAGTATAACTTAAACGTTATTGTCAGGTTTCGAATATCTACCTAATGATTTTGGTACATTTTTGGCTGTGAGATCATGTATCCCCTAGGACAAGTATCCCCAGTCTCCCCTATATAAGAAGTAAAATGCGTATTTATTCCGATACATGTACACAACGTGTATAAAGAAAACATTAATTAACTTAGTGCTAATGAAAATAACAGGTTACGATATAATTTTGCAGTCATTAATTATATTTCTCTGTGGTCACTTGAGGAGCATTTACACATCTATGATCCCTCTAATCATTTCCACGACAGAATCTTCCCCTAAACTAACAAATCAGAAATATGATTTTCCATTGTCAAGGAATGACTCAAGATTGACAATGAAAGTCTTTGGCTGTGGGTCATAGATATCGGAACCCACGTTGGTTCCATTCTCCTTTGTCATTTGTAAAAAAAACTGTTGATCACTTCTAAAAACTGAATTGTGTGAGTTCAATAACTTGACTTCTGGAAAAGCTCTAGAACCAATCGCAAAAAAAAAAGGCTTCAAAATGTAATCTCAGGAAGTTGGATTTTGAAGGAGGAGAAAAATTTATCTGTTTGCAATACCACATCCGCGAAGAATGAAACAAAGTTGTAAAATCTTAAACCGCGTTTAATAAAATCCGTGTAAAATAAACCCGCGTAAAATGAGGGTCTACTGTATAACATATTTTCTCTCGAAAAACCTTCTTTTTCCCTTTCGGTGATGATTTAGGACAGCGGTTCCCAACCTTTTTCTCTTTGCGAACCCCTTGGAACAGGCAAAAGAGTTCGCGAACCCCCTGATGTTGAAATTAGTAACATGTAAGAAACAATAAAAAACAGCATGTTTGCTTTCCATTTTTTGCAGCATTTGATTGCAATAAACAAAAATATAATTGTAAAATATCATTAAGTGCAAACATTAATAAAAAGTTAAAACTACATCTACAAGAAAAAATATAAACAAGAAGTTTTATAAACCAACTATTTTTTTAAGCATATTTTAAATTGGGGGAAAAAATCCTTAATGCGATATTTGTGGCTGTTTGACGGAACAAAGAAACTGAAAATTGGTTCAATGTCTGACAGTTTGAGTCTTAAATCAGGCTCTGCATTCAATCTGCTTCGGTATTTATCTTTGAGATAAGTATAGGAGGAAAATCCTTTCTCGCACAGATATGTTGTACAAAATGGTAATAAAATTCGAATTGCTTTTTTGGACAAAACGGTATAGTCATTCCTTACACTGAGCCAGAAGTCAATTAATGAGAGCTCTTTAAAGGTAGTTTTCAATGAATTATCACAGGATAACTCGATGAGCATTTCCTTTTCAGGTAATGTCAGGGTGTTCTCTAAGCATGGATTTCCTTCAAAAGGATTGCGTATCCAGTTGTTTGAGAGAGGGACGTTACGCCTATTAGGAAAATACTCGTCAAAAGTTAGTTCAAGATGTTGCAGATGTTTACATACATTTCTTTTAACACTTTCATCAAGTTTCATTGAGTTTTCTGATAAAAAACTACTAAGAGAAGTGAAACAAGAAAACTCACCCATTTCCAGGCATTGGATCCAGAAATTCAATTTTTTTACCATAGCTTCAATTTTATCATATACAACGAAAATATTAACAACTGCACCTTGCAAGGATAGATTTAATTCATTTAATTTTGAAAAGATGTCAGCTAAATATGCAAGCCTTTGCATCCAAAGAGGATCGAATATGCAAGTGGACAAGTGAAATGGATGATCAACAAAAAATTCTTGAACTTCTGACTTCAATTCAAATAAGCGTGTCAAAATTTTGCCATGGGAAAGCCATCTAACTTCTGTGTGAAGAAGTAAAGTAACATGAAGGCTTCTCAATTCCTCACAAAGCGCGTGAAATAGACGGCAGTTTGTGGCACGTGATTTTATGAAATTTACAATTTTTACCGCTTCATTCAAAGTAGCGGATAATTCTGCGGGAATACGCTTACATGCTAATGCTTGTCTATGAATGCAGCAATGAGTCCATTCAATTTTCTCGTTAATCTTCTTTACTCGCACCACAAAGCCAACAAATTTTCCTGTCATTGATTTTGCACCATCCGTGCACACACCCACACACAAAGACCAATCTATTCCGTTTTCTTCAAAGTAACTGTTGACCAGTTCGAAAATTGCTTCTCCAGTTGTGTTGGTTTTCAAAGGTTTTGCAAATAGTACATCTTCTTTAATTGTATCGTTAAAAATATACCTAACATAGACAAGTAATATTGCAGCGTTTGCTACACCAGTCGACTCATCAAGCTGGATCGCAAAATTATTCTCTTTTATTCTATTCACAAGTTCTTTCTCCACATTACTTGCCAAATCAGTAATTCTGCGTGATACTGTGTTGTTTGATAGCGGAACCAGGTCAATTTTTTTTGCTGACATTTCTCCCAGCATACACTTCGCAATATCTTTAGCACACGGTCCAATTAAATTTTCTGCAATTGTATGTGGCTGTCCAGATCTTGCAATTCTATAACTGACTCGATATGAAGCTTCAAGGGCCATTTTACTATCTTCATTGGATTCTAACAGGAACGTAGAGACGCTACACTTTTTATTATATTCCAATTTTCTTTTAAAATATTCGATAGGTTTGTCCTTGTGTGTCGGATGCTTTGTTTCGAGGTGTCTTCTCAGAAGTGACGGTTTCAAATTGCTGTTCGCTAGAACTTCGTTGCAGAAAAGACAAAGCGGTCTAGGTTCAGACTCTTCTCCAGTAAAATAAAAGCCCATTTGTAAATAGTCACTGTCATATTTTCGCTTTTTTCCTTTTTTCTCCCCTAGTTCACTTTTCTGTTTAGTCGGGGGAGGCGGCAGTTCATTACAGCTATCTATTTCAATATCCTGTGTTGATTCGAAAGTTACTGCTGATGTTGAGGGTTGATCGATTGATTGCTTGTCCATTTGTCGCTCAACCAAACTACCAGTTTTCAACCATCGATCCATAACAGCAGAAAGTTATTAAATCATAAAAATTACCAACACGATTATAACTTCACAAACAGAGTAGCAAGTTCACGTAGCAAAACCAATTGCAAACAAAATCACTTGTTTTCAAGCATCTCTAAAGTATCTCTAAATACGTCTGTTAACAACTATTTCCCCAGAACTATGAGCATGCTCATGTTATATATTTTTGAAAACGAACAGATGGGTAAAATCCAGTAATAAATTTTAAGTTTGGAGCCTTTTGCTGTCTTGTCTGCTATTCGATGACTGAATTCGACGGAAATTCCCGAGTTATATTTCAACCAGATTAGAAATATCACCCCTATGATGCATTGTTTGAGAATTCTTTATTTTTTTCGACATATCTATATTATGTATATTGTTTGATTGACTCCACGCGATGGCGCCTTTTTAAGGTCATCGTGATCCCTGCCACAGCTTAATACAACGTTTCTGCATGGCGCCTCGCAATAAAGAAGGAAGGATATCTCTTTTTGTTGTCTATCGAAAAAAAAAATGAGAAAATTTCTTTTTAACCAAGATTATAAAACCGCTGAAAGATTTTTTTTTTTTTGAGCTTAATACAAGAGTCTGGCGCGTTTTCAAATTAAAAAAAAAATTAGTTACTATGTGTGCAAATTGAATATTTTATAATTTTTTACCAAACTAGGAAAAATCCGCCATTGCACCGAAATTTTCGCAAACCCCCTTCCTGCAAATCGCGAACCACCGGTTGGGAACCTCTGATTTAGGATTTCAGATTATTTTTTGTGTGTCTATATACACTATATGACCAAAAGTATTGGGACACTTGGAAGAATTCACATTTTTACAGATTTCTCAAGAAATAACAGACCGATTGCTCAGTAGTTTTTTTCACATAAAAAGTATACTCCAACTGTCATTTTCCAATAAAATTTAAGTTTACTATTCAGTAAAGGGGACCAACAACAAATTAAGGAAAGAAAAAAAGGTTTTTGATCATATTTCGTTGTAAATAGCTGGGAATGAGCTATAAGCTTTAGAAATAGGTTATCATACAATGTAAAAATTATTTTTATATTTTCGTAAAAGTACCTCTTACACCCACTTAGATATAAGCATTTATTTCAAAAATACAAAATGCTTTTGAGGTTTTCGGCTCATAACATGCAGAGTTTTCCGTCAAACGTTATTGAACATCCGAAATATTTGACACCCCCATACAAAAGAAACATAATAACAAAACTTGAAGTTAAAAGATTTTAAAAATTCAATGAAATACTTTTCCGCGAAAAAAAATGATTTTTACCAGGAAACTGGTTCAAATCTTTTAAATCCCAGAACTTTATCCAAAAGAAATCAGTTACGTTTCGGATTTTATATATATATATATATATATTGCGCGGTGTAAGGTAAACACACCAGTAGTGGCCAGTGCTTAATAGGGCAACCACTACAAAGTTTATGATTTTTAAAAAATAGGATTTCAGGTTTCAACTGCACGTTTCATGCACTTTTGAATCCATTGGGGGATCTGGAATCCTATTTTTTCAAATGTAAACTCTGAAGTGGCCACAACTGAAGCACTGGCCACTATGGGTGCATTTACCTTTCCGATTGACGCTGCAATAGCTTACTTTTATCGGTAAAATTTGCTGTAAACTCTTTCTGTACTGAAAACACTGCATTTCATAGTAACATTAAGCGTAATGTTTTCCTAAATTGTAACCGAGTGTCTTTATATAACAAGAGAAGAAAGTAATTTTGAGTCAAGAAATGGGGATTCATATATTTTGTTTTTGTTTCTCTCTCTTATAAATATACATTGCTGCCAAATCACATCATGTCATGCGGCTCTGTAGTTTCTCAATATCACTTAGGCAACTGTTGCTAACCTTCAAAACTCCGACGTGACCATTACAAGACGTAATTGGACTTAAGTTTCAGATTGACATGCACTTCAAACTCTTGGTCTTAAGACTAACATTAAATCACGCATACCTAAATCGGTTACAAAGTTTGCTTCAAAGCTTTCCTAAACCACTTAGAATAACATTGCTCAAACTATTGTGGAATTTGAATTATGAGAACGTTTTGTAAAAACGAAGACTAGGAAAATTTTAGACATGTTTACAATATAGCATGAAATTCAGTATAAAACTAAACGAAAGTACTTTCTATCATACGGAATCAATTTCCAAAGTTCAAATAGTTAGGTCTGTCATTTATCAGCAATATACACCCAAACCAGTTTTTTTGCGGTGTATAGGGACCGCATAAAAAAAATTTGGAAACAAAAATTGTTAAAAACTTCACGAGTATCTGTAAAACGTTGTTTTCGCAACACAGTTAAAAAATATTTTTATTCGGTGGATAGGGACCGCATTAAAAAAGTCTCACGTGGAAAATAACTCAAAAACTAACAAAATAACTAGGAATAGTTTCTTTAAACAAAAACAAACTAAACCTAGGGATGAGAATTTTGCCGAGCAGTCGGGCAAAATTTCTCAAATAAGGATTTTTTCAGGTGGTCACAGTGGGGAGCGTATGTCGTCACTTAAAGATACTACCTCAAACTCGTTTTAAAACTAATTTCGTCAGTTGAGTCTATCTGATTGAAATTTTGATATACTGCACAAAAAAAAAATCACGCAAAAAAAATAAATAAATAAACGCACAAAAACAGGTTTGTGTGTATTAAAACTATTGAACTAGTATAATTTCAATAGAGCCGAATAAAAGATTGAATTAGACAGACCGTTTTCTACTGCAATCGCCTCCTTCATCAGTGCTTAAAAACTGCTAGAAAGAAAAACTGCTGCGAGCCATTCAATGTGACGGAACGGGAATTTTGCAGTAATTTTGACAGAATATTTTGTTTTATAAATACAAAAAAAAACTAGAAATTTTATTTTTGATAGCAACAGTAAGGATTTGTCATGAGAACTATGAAGAACATCAAAAGTTAATCAGTTTGAAGAAAGTAATTGAACGACATGAAATAAAATGTGTGCGACGGAACGGGACACATACGAGTCTTTTCTATTCTTCACTTATTTTACTTTCAAACGATAACTTTAAATGCTCTACGTAATTCTTATTACAAATCCTTACTGTTGCTATCAAAAATAAAATTTCTAGCTTGTTTTATTTGTATTTATAGAACAAAATATACTGACAAAACTACTCCAAATGTCCCGTTCCATCACATGGAATGGCCCCTGCGCAAGAGATGTTTAAATATCCAAAAAGCGACTCCAAAATTAATCATACAATTTACTGAGGAGCCATTGCTAGTAGAAATACAGGGTGTTCCAAAATTATCTTTGCAACTTCAAAAATTCATAACTTCGAAAATAAACAAGATATTTATATTCTGTCTTTTGCATGTATTAATGCAACTAATAAAAAAAATTTAAGTACACTTCAACATGCGCATCATTGGTGGCCCTAAGCACTTCCAGTCTGTAATTAATTTCCAGCCAGGTACAGTAAAGATAATTTTGAAACACCCTGTATTATAGAACTAGTAGTACCAGCACGGCTTTGTCCGCAGTTGAAAATCAAAAGGCCATTTGGTTCGCTTGTATATTTACAAAAAATGGATGAAGAATTTCCCGCCAATTTGCTATGTTCATTTGCTCGCCAATGTTACGGATTCACGTTATGATAACTTCGTAATTTTACTCTTAAACGTTGCGATCACTTGCTCGGTAAAATTTTCTTAAAATTGGAGTAGAAAAAGAACAAAATCGAATTTTTGAAAAAATCCCTTCGAGGTGCACACCCCCATGCTACAAATTAACTTTGTGATAAATTTCAGGAAAATCGGCCGAACGGTCTAGGTGCTGTGCACGTCACAGATATCCAGACAGAAATCTAGATATCCAGACAGATAGACTTTCAGCCTTATTATTAGTAATAAAGATATAAATTCTAAACCACTTAGTACAGTCAAAGAAATATGAGGGACTGAAAAACACTCGTGACAGATATTATTTAAACTTTTGCAAACGTTAAAAGCTTTTAAAAATCAAACTCCCCGACAGTGAAAAGTTTGCAGATAATCGGTGCTTTGAAAAACTTAAACGTGCGACCAGTTTCCCAACGACATTTATCTATTGACGATTTAGTAATTTTTAAGCAATTTTCTTTTTCTTTCAAACTACATTTGAAATCCCGCCTTGTTTACCCAATATACACAATATTACATTTGCATTTGGTATATGACTTTGGAATGCATAAACAGGATTTTAAGTTTTGAAAAAGTCACTTTGTTGAACGGTCTGAGAATAAAGTGTAATTCAAATTGATGAAGTATACAAGTCATTCACGGGAAGACCCGCAGAACGAAAGGCAGCAAAATTTTGAGATGAACTTAATTTAATGTAGGTTGCGTTGCAATTGATTGGTTTACATAGGGTAGTGTCAATGATTTGGTAATCCATCAATCGCCACATTTTTTTATGCTGCTTTTTAGCCCACTTTCCCAGTAAAAGTCAGAAAAAGAAGAAAAAAGCATAAAAGAAGGCTTAATGCATCTTAAAAATATCGCAAAAAACAAAAAAAAAGTCAAAAATAAATAAAATAATTAAATAAATATCGAAAAATTAAAAATTTGAAAGTAGGGTATTGAGATGGGGAAAATGTCTGTCGGTCCGTCGGTCTGTCTGTCCCCCTCCTAATAACTTTTGAATGAATAGTTCGACTCGAACAAACTATTTTTTGTTCGGAAGATCTCGGCGAGGACACCTCATTCCCATATTTCACTTTTTGATTTGAACTATTTTTTGTTCAATTTTGAACAGTTCAATAAAACTTAACATTAGCGCCTACGGGGAAACTGAAAGTCAATGTAGATTCCGTACTTGAAGGCGGATTTATTTCAAACAAATTTTGTTGGAAATAGCTATTGACGCCAAACTCCAGACTCCGACAATTTAGAGGCACCTGACTCCGACTCCTGTGCCCGACAATTAATCGGACTCCGACTCCCCAACTTCGACTCTGACTTCGTAGCTTTGGCAAAAATTTATACGCGGAGGACAAATGACTGGTTCCGATTCTTGGATATTCGTCTCCGACTCCTTTATCCCAAAATGAGATTGACTCCGACTCCGAAGCTATGGTTTTCACTGTAAAATAATTATTGTTGATATGATTTGTTTTTATTTTCATGCTAAAGTTTTAATTTAGGTATTCAGTTTTCGGCGAATAAACTCGAAGTCATTTTTGTTTCTACATAACGATATGCGTAGACGATTTTTTTCTTTTTTTTTTTTTGTTTGACAATGAAAAGTATTTCTTTCAGTTGACATTTTATTGTTTTTATTTATTTAAGTGCATTAATTCATTTAAAAAATTATTTTTGGCAACAGGGGAAAAAGAAACGATTTTTTTTTTATATGATGTATTTATTTTAATAAGCTTATTAATTTTAAATGTTATTTTTACGTTTTGAAAGCTGTTAATGATTTTTTTAAAGGGAAAAAGTGTATTAGCTGCTTTGTTTAAAAGGTGCTGCTTTTTTTTCTAGACGGAACTTCTTGTTAATTAAGTAGAGCTGGGTTTAGACAATTATTTGTTGCACATTGGCAATGGTATACAGTGTTGCAACGCTGTATTTAACAATTCTGTGCAAAAAGTTCAATTTTAAAATTGTAAATAAACTTTTTTGAATGATGATTTATTACTGAACAAACATATTTGTAACAAGGAGATCCATCCAGAACTAAACAAGCCTACTTTCCCTAAATACCAAAATTGACATTTTAGCATCTGATCACAATTTTCTAAATTAGCTAAGACTGAAATTATGTCACGCATGACTTTTTAACATTTTGCGCTGATTTCTAAATATAAAATGTGTTCGTCTCGTCTGATTAAATAGTTACGTTTAAAATAAATAAACGATCAAATAAAGAAGTAGCACTTTTTAAGCAATGCTGCTAATATTTATTTTTAATAAAATTTATTTAATTGTTTTCAAAAAAATCATAGGAGGAGGTTAAAAAGCCATATCAAATTAAATTCATTTTATCAAAAAAAAAGTTTCTTTTTCTTTCTTTTCGGTAAAAAAAAGCGCCTCGGATTTAATATTTTCCCATTCCCCCGGTGGCATAAAAATTTAAAACAAGTTTAATTTTCACAAAAAGGCACTTCGCATTTCCTTTTATTTCACGTGGACAAAAATAAAATTAATCAATTAAAACTTTAGAATTAAAGTGAAAGCAAATTATCTCAGCAATATTTTTTATAGTAAAAGCCAGGGTTGCGAGCTCAGAATTGGAGTCGAGGAGTTGGAGCCGTACTGCTTTTGGAGTAAATAATTTGGAGTAGGAAGTTGAAGGCTTTCTAAGTCCAAGAGTTGGA
Source organism: Uloborus diversus (assembly GCF_026930045.1). Taxonomy (NCBI): domain Eukaryota; kingdom Metazoa; phylum Arthropoda; class Arachnida; order Araneae; family Uloboridae; genus Uloborus; species Uloborus diversus. Next base: position 96,742,411 of record NC_072738.1, read on the forward strand.
GTTGGTAATTTTCCCTCTGAGTCTATTTCTACTAATTCTATGGAGTCGGAGTTGGAATCGAAGATCTTAATGTTTTAGGAGTCATAGTCCTACTCTGCAACCATGGTAAAAATATTTGTTCTTCGAATTCATTTTATTTTCCCTTAGCCATATCTTTACCTCTAGCTCGCCTCAATGTTAAATCTACGAGAGACGGTATTTCGATTTTTATCGATAACTCTCTTCCCCCTTTTTAAAACTAAACATTAGGAACATATTCAGAATCTGCACATTTTTTCCAGTATTTTATTACCTTCTTAAGTAAAAAAGTTGGGCCGTGGTAGCCCGCTCGGTAGAGTGTCGGATTCGGGGTCGGAGGGTCCTGAGTTCGAACCTCGATGGTCGAAGATCCACCGTCGTCATTAAAGGGGACTGGGCGACGTTAAATATGCTCGTGGTCTCAATGTCCTCCAAGTGAAACGATACCTCTGGGGGTGCTAGTACCACGTAGCTATTAGCTCCTGGACTAGTTCTAAATTCTCATTAACTGTACGATCCGGTGATGGTACTGCCATCTATCGGTATAAAAAATAATGGAGGCAAGGCACTTAGTATGCAGTCCTCGACATAAACACAGTTGTAGTCAGTTGTGACTCGGAATCAGAAATAAAAAAGGTAAACATAAGAACGATTTGTTATTGCCAAGGTCTTTCTTAAAAAAATTAGTTCGTTTAAATTGGAATTTTCACTGAAAAGATACTAGGAGGGGGACAGACAGCCCTGCGGACACACATTTTTCTCATCTTAAAACCACTTTCCAATTTTTAGTTTTTTGATGTTTATTTAATATTTTCGTTTATTCTTTTATTTTTATTTATTTATTTATTTATTTATTTAGCTATATTTTTAAGATGCATAAAACCTCCTTTTATGCCTTTAAGTAGGCTAAAAACGTCTCTTTTATTATCTAAAAAAAATCATTTTTCACTATGAATCTATCTCGTAAAATTTGGCATTATGTTTCAGAAATATTCAACTTTTAATGAGCGTTTTACTTTTCAATGGTATTCTCTAGAGAAACTTCTAGTCATATTGATTTGCTTCTTACTGATCTTTTGTTTAATCCTGTTACTTCCTTTCACAATATAATTTTAAAGCATCCCAATTCTCTGCGCTTATTAACGAAAATTTAGAATACACATTCCTGAAGCTTTCTTTGCGACTGCAGTCATTTCACACTTTCATTCTTTGCACTTTTAAGAAACAAGTTTTACCTAAAAGCACTTTCGGAGGCCTGGGAGCACTTTTGTTTAGCATTTTTTGTCGCGAAAGAATTCATGGGAATTTATATAGAAAAGGAACTACTAAATTTTTCCTTTTAAAATAAGTAGATTCAGAAAGAAAATCGAAATATTTGTGTTAGAAATACATCATTTTATCGAAGAAATAAACTGATTTTTGGAAACATTCAAAAACATTTTCTCATCTTTGAAAGAAAAGGACAAATATGTACACAAAATAAGTTCAAAGGCAATTTTAGTCTATTTTCACGAGCTAAAAATCAAATAAATGTATTTTTTGTTACTATTTGTAGGTCTAAAATGAAAGATTTTGTCGATATATGCTAACAGAGCAGTTACTTTCAGCCTTTAAGCCTATACTGTATAACATCGGTTATCAACCTGTCGGTCGCAAACCATCTAGGGTCAGCGAAAGTAATATTGTAATGAGGATATTTTAAACGTTAAATGTATAAGGGCAACAAAATGCTATATTTAGTAAATAACACACGGTTAAAATACATTATTAATAATAAAATACAATGTACTTCTTTTGGTAAAAAGTAAGGTAAAAATAAGACAAGGACTATTTACAAATATAATTTTATTTTACGAAAGGAGAGTACATTGCAAATTTTCAGTACACAGAGGGAACTCTTTAAGTGATAAAAAGGTAAGGCCTTAATATTCTCATTTTAGTGCATGAATGTGGACAATCTTAACTCAACAAATATCCTGAGCGGGACACATTCGTAATATATTCGGCGGGCATTTCAGTACACTTTCTTTATAACGGAACATATTCGGCTTATTAAGCCAGTCATAGCACTTTTTCTGAGTTAAAGTGTTCAAAACGTGTTTCCAATGTGTACAGAGAATATACAGTGTGGTAATCTAGACACTCGATGTGAAATGTAGCTTTGACAAGTTGAAACTTAACGCTATCAAAGTATACGTCTTTTTGAGGAACTTAGTAAAAAAGGGACGTGTTATTTGCACACCCAGTATCACACTTTTTATCAGCAGTCTGTGACGCGGATTCAAAGTTTAAAAAGTCTTCTACAATATAAACCGAAATTAGATTAATTTTAAGCACTGAGGAATACTTTTTAAATGTGCTGTTAAAATCAAATGCTACTTTGGGATTTTATCCCACAATAAAGGGTAAATAAGTTCTTATTCGCTGAATTTCTGTTTTTTTTTTTTTTTTTTTTTTTTAAGATTAAAATTTATGTTTATTCTCCCCCAACTAAAATATAGCCTGCAGACTTTCTCAAGGATTAGTGACGCACGTTGCAGCGTCGCACTGTTTCTGCTACCGAGTTTGAGAAAATTTGAAATGAAACATCTTCGCAAAACTAGTACAAAATTAATCCAACTGAACTAACTGCCAATCTCCTTTCTTTATTACTCCAAAAAGAGTAAAAACTGTCCTAATTCCAGCTTTAACGTAACATATTTGCATTATGAAACATGATGTAATTAAGTAGTTCAATATACTTACTTGATATTTACTAGACCGCAATTTAAAACTTTTAACTGTAGTAAGACAAGCAAGAAGTATTGTGTTATCTAAACAAATATTCAAACTATTTCTAAAAGGAAAAGCTTCCAACTTTTCAATGGATTTTAGCATTTAGTCTCTTAATAGAAAAAGGACTGAATGAATTTATTTATGATTTACAAAAAGAAAAATTTGACGAAAAAGACAAGAAATATGCCATAATAAATTAATTAACATTATTTTCTAAAACTTTCATACACTGCCGTGAAGTCAATGAAAAAAAAGTGATACATTTCAGCTTTTGAAAAAGGTATCTTGCTGTATAAGCTAAGAATATCTTAGACTGAATACTACGGTTTGTTTCAGTAGCCCGCTCAATCTGTACTAAAAATATAAAGCAATACAGTTTGGTTATTTTGACCGCGCTAATCTCAGGAACTACTGGTTCGAATTGAAAAATTATTTTTGCGTTGAATGCTCCAGTCATTGAGGAAGGCTATAGGCTATATAACATCACCCTATGACTAATAGGAGAGGAGAAGCAATAAAAAATGTTATGAAAAAGGGAAAATTTATATTATAATATAAAATGCTTGGAACGCAGAATATGCGTAGACACGGTGGATCTCCCTGAACGTGTGGGCTTCGTGATTTAGTGGGTGTAGGTTCGAGTCGGCTATGAGGCGAATATCGAGGGTACATTTTAGAGAAAATCTTAAACGACGCTAAATATTATTTGCAATATATATATATATATATATATATATATATATATATATATATATATATATATATATATATATATATATATATATATATATATATATATATATATATATATATATATATATATATCACTTCAAAAAATGTAACTTTTCTGTCACACGACTTTTACGGCAAAAACTTTAAGGAACAATTCATTTAACAATGCTTTTAATTTCAAAAATATATCTATTTAAACCTGACAGGGCAATTTTTTAATAATAAATTTTATTTTAGTACATTTTTAGTTCACAGCATGTGAATTCTCACCTTCATGGCATGACACACACCGTGTGTGACTGTTTATGTTGCTTAATAAATTGTTTAATTAAAGGTATATACTTAGTTATTTATTATTCCTTTCTCAAGTGTCTCAAATACTAAATGTTTAAGACATTTTTTTTTTAAATATTGTGTTTTAGTTGGATAAGGAGTCATGTCACACAATAAATTCTCACCTCCGTGAATTTGAATTTAAGGGATGTAAATTAATGTAAAAAAAGGAGTGAACATGTTTTCATAAGCTTAATATTTGCAGATTGTAGCAACGAAGAAGAAAAATATTTTCCTAAAAAATGGTATCCATTAGGCTATATTAATGAATGTCAATATTTCTGAGGGGACAATAAATGATGGAAGGAAAATAAATCAATCAGGCATTCTACCAAAATTATAAATTGCCAATATATTCTCAAATTTACTTAATACTGATTTTTAACACACATTTGAACTAAAAGGACAACGACTAATAATGTCGTACTTTTATGAAGAGAGCTTAATATTAGATCCCCACTAATCATTAAAATAGCTCATTGTTTGCGCAATTAACAAAATTATACTTTGGTAATAAATTGGCCTCGTTTTTTAAACAATAAAAGGTTTTTTCTCTTTCTTTTTATTTCCGTGAGTAAGGCTTTTTTTTTATGAGTAAAATAATTGGAACTTAGCTGGGCAATTGTTTTTGGAGAATTCTAGTAGGTAACACTTTCATGTAAGACTTTAAAAAAAACAAAAAGGAAAGCAAAACGTTAGAAATTGAAAAATATTTGCGTTCAAAAGTTACATTTTCTAGAGAATAACCCATATACTTATCATTGTCTTATTTTTCTTTAACTAATAATACAGAGCTGAAGAGTTTTTTGAACGCGCTGATCTCAAGATCTACTGGTTCGAATTAAAAAAAAATTTGTGTTGAATTGTCCATTCACTGAGGAAGGTTATAAGCTATATAACATTACGCAATGACAATTAGGAGGAACTACTGGCTCGAATTGAAAAATTCTTTTTGTGTTGAATATTTATTGAGGAAGCCTATAGTGTTTTTTTTTTTTTTTTTTTTTTTTAATCAGATTGACCGAAATATTTGTAATTGCAAATAAATGTTTAACTAATTGTTTTGTTCTATGAATTCCTAATCGATGGCGGGGTAAATTAACTCTTCAAGAGAGTGCTGGTCGACCGTGTCGATAGCTGCGAGGAACCACGCCCATGCTAACACTGTTGTGATAAGAGATGATAAGAGAACATATTTTTGAATGCATTTTTTTTTCGATGTTCAGGTACATAATTTGATTTTGTACGATTTTTCTATTCGGTTTTGCTTTCCTTATTTTTTCAATGTTTGTTTTTGTTCTTATAATTGAAGATAGTTACTTATTCTAAGTAAATAATTTGATATGTCGTATTATTCAATTGTGATTGTTCTTTATAACGTTTTTATTATAGTATTGTTTATTTGGCGAAACACTTTAAATTTCCAGTAGAAGAAAATCACTTCACTCTCTAAGGGGCAGGGTTACAGTAACGTGGTTGATTGGCGCGTTTAGCGATGAGCTGTGTAATTGAAGGATTATTTTGAGTTTTAAAGCTACTTTTTTTTGTGATTTGTCGAATAGTTTTAAATTCCAAAGAAACTTAATTAGGTCTTTTTAAAAAGTGTGTGTGCATTTTAGTTGAAGAAAATTGATCATTTCACATCAGAAGTGGGGCGAAGGCGTGGGTTTTTTTTTTTTTTTTGGTTTAACCGACTTCTTTTAACTTTTTAGCACGGGCATCGCCGTGCGGGTACTGCTAGTAACATATAATCTTAAAAACAGTTATGTAGCTGGTAGTGATATAGCTTAGTTCCTTAAACTTAAACAAATGGTGAAATTGAAAACAAATTAAAGCCTTTAATAAAAATCTTACAAAGAAAGGTCATGAATAAAATTGGCGATTGTATAAATTCTCAAAGAAATAAGAAATTTGATAAAAAGTGGATTAACCTTTCGAGAGCTATCATAAAAGTGAAAACTTCTGTATAAAACGAGCAGACTTACCATTTTTATGAAGCATGGTATGGGATAGCTGTATCTATTAAATGGTTTAAAATAAATTGTACTTCATTACTTTTTGTTTAGCAAATTCAGTCATGACTGAAGGTACACTGCACATTGGCTAAAGGAACAATTCTTTGACGTACCTTGAACCATTTTTCATAGTTTCAAAACCTCTTACTTTTAGAATTTCTGATTTAGTGTTGGAAAAATTGGGTTTGTAAAAATTGGGGTTTTGTATCAAGGTACACCAATTTACCCATTCTGCAAATTGAATTAGAAAGTGGAATGCTCTAAAGAAATGTTATTTCTTCGATATTTACTGATATAATAAATGCTACGCCAATGTTGAACATTTGTGGCAATATTACTTATATTTATAAAAACATAAACCATAATTCTTTTTATCAGAACTTATCTACGTTTTGACCCAAGAGAAATATGCTTAAAAACATATGAGGCAGTGAGAAGCAAGGATGCAAGTGGGAATCTTCAAGTTTGGAGTAAAACGCGTTTAAAGTTTCGGTCCTAGGTAGGCTTACATTGAAAGGTTTTTCTAAGTCACGCTGGAGCAGCACCTACCAGAGCTACTACTACTAGCTCTTGCCTCTCTTTGCTTCTCTCGCTGCCTCATATGTTGATAATTTTAATGACATTGTTTTCGTATTCTTATATTTACTGGACTGAAGTTATATATATATATATATATATATATATATATATATATATATATATATATATATATATATATATATATATATATATATATATAAACAGGAGGGAAAAATGTGCAACATTGAGATATTTCGTTTAGCACATTTTCGTCACTTTAAACATAAAATCGTACTTTATATGCTTTATCTACCAGAAATGATATTTTCTGAATGTACAAAATCCGGCAGCATCTCAGAAATCTCTCCCTAAAAACTTATAAACAAATGTTTAAATCTCCTACTTCTTTATATAATCTGCAAGGAAAAAAAAGTAGTTTTGTGATACATCTCCCAGACGTGGACATTCTGAGGAGATTTTTCGCTTTGATTTCTCAGTATTCAGTTTAACAAGACAGACTTTTTGGAAGTATTAGAGCGTTTCAATTGGATAGCTAAATCCACGGAAGGAACTCAAAAAGAACCAAGTGGAGAAAATGTATTAAATTCTTTCTTTTCGGTAAAATATTCCTAGTGGACGTTGAATGGAAGTTGAAAAGATTTGTGGAATATGTATACGCATTCGAGAGTTTGCTACTTATTATAGATTTTTATACTGTACAAAGAAGTGCAATCTATTTGATTTTTATTGTTAATGTTTCTTTTAAATTATAGAAAAGCTTTAAAACAATAACCAGAAAAAAATTTAAAAAACTAATAAGAATAAAAGGATCACAACTACGAAAGAGAAGATCTGAATGTTTTTTTTTTTTTTTTTTGTAAAATTAAGCCGAAATTGAACTATATATACATCCATAGTCGTTTTTTCGTTTACTAGTTTGTTATTCTCATTAATAGTTCAAAAATAATACTTCTTTATTTATTACTAAAAAATGAGAGTTTTTGAATTTTTACTGCAAATAATGTAAAGGGAAAAACTTATATATCCTGAGAGGGGTATTCTAAAGGTTACGTCTGGTGACTAACATTAAACGTACGTTAGGCCTGTATAAAATTTTCCGCAAGCAGCGCTATTTACCAACACTTTGCAAAACTACTACTGACGTTGTTTTTACTCAGAGGTCAGGGAGAGCAGATTGCAATAGATGAGACAGCCGTATATCCCGTTAGTTGCAAAATGAGCAGTGCAATTTGTTTCAGCTGCTCAAAGAATCTTCAGCACACCAGCTCTTTACGTAACTACTACAGGCGTTGTTTTTACTCAGTAGTCAGGGAGAGCAGATTGTAATAGACGAGACTGGCGCAGATCCCACCCCACCAGTTGCAAAATCAGCAGTGCAATTTGTTTCAGCTGCTCAAAGAATCTTCAGCAGACCACTTTTTACGAATATACTACAGACGTTTTTATCCAGTAGTTAAAGAAAGCAGACTGCAATGGACGAGACAATCGTAGACCCAGACAGTTGGGACGTGGGCGGTGTAATATATTTTCTTACCAAAGAATCTTCAGCAACTGAAATACATTGTTAATTATGCCTGGTTTATGGATTATCAGCGCTTGTCCTCCTAATGCCATTAAAAACCTTTTCTGATGAGCTTATTTTGTTTCATTTCTAAACGTACCTTAGTTTGAGAATACTCCTCGTGCACTGCCGTGAGCATCTAAAGGGCAGTAACGGCAAAACTTTTTCATTTATCTTTTTTTTACATTTAGATCCACAGAAAATAAGCGCGAAATAAACGTCTAACTACAACCTTTCCCTATTGTTAGTACTGAATCCAAAATAATTATTTTCTCTCTCAATCTTTCTCTCTATCTTCAAAACCATTATGGTAGTAAATGTTTAAATATATAAATAAACATATTTGAAAATGGAGCTGTTTTAAAATTACGGCTATCTTCAAAATAAATATCGTTATTTACATTTAATATGCATTAAAATTAATAAAATAAAAAACAATATTTTTCTACATAGCCCATTTTTTAAAGTTACTTAATATCTCCAAATTATTACATAGTACCTAAAGATTAAAACACATAATGATATTGTCATTTAATCACTATTAGTTGAAAATATTTCCATTAAAAATAGTAGATGTGAAAGGATTTTTTTTTTCAAGAGTACCGTGTTCTATAAAAAGGTGGGAGGAAAATTTCAATAGAGATCTCGTATCCTTTAGCTTTTCAGTATGCCTATACGTAGATCCATTTTGCATATTTTGCAAAAATTGAATTTTTGAAATGGCATTGTAAAATATCATTTCTTTAGAAACGAAAGAACTTTTCAAATTCTTATTTTCAGCAGTCACATAAATAGATAAAGGCTAAGTCTTCGATACATTTTTCACGTACCAACATATTGCAGCACCATTTTTGAACATTTATTCCTTTTTGTATTGAGGAGTTATTAAGTTTATAAAATTTCACTTCTTTTGTGAACCAAAATAAGATACAAATAATACCTAATATAAATTACACAACACACCGAAATTTAAGTTTTGGAAAAATACCAGATAAATTTTGGCTGATCTTTATGTTATTTGATCTCTTGATTTCGAAAATGACCTCCATTTTTTTTCTCATCAAGTCAGGATGTTGTGAAAAATTGATTTCTATTTTTGCTAAAGTTCTGCTTCAGAAATAGTTCTTTCCACCAATTTTGCACGTACAATCTGGCAACAGTATTTTTTTTTCATTTTATAATATAAGAAATAATCTATTCTTATTGATTCACCTTGATTCTTCAGCAATTATTTATTTTTGTTAGTTCCGTTGAGTTTAAATTTTATACATCAAATTATAGTTCAATTTGTCGAAGATACTACTTTGATCTATTTTTATTTAGGTGCAACATGCATAAAAAAGTCGACTAACCAAGGGAATTAAATTATGTACATGAAAGCTAGAACCATTTTAAACAGCAAAAAAAAAAAAAAAAATAGCTTAACAAAAAATAAAGTTTCTATTCAAGTACGCATTCCTTTTTCTTTGAAACTTCTTTTGTACATTCTTCTTTTATGTTTAGTTCCTGGTTCATCGCTCGTTAACATCCAACAGTAGTCGGCGAGCATGTTTCTCTCTCATCTTTCTTGATATTTGTACTCCTTATAGGGCGAGATCCCACTAGGCTCAACCTACCCTAAACGATTTTTCTAAAATTGTTGCCATAAATAAAGAGTAAAAGTTGTAAATAAAACGTGAAAGTATATAAGAATTTCTAACTCTTTCACGTTAACTAATCGGGATTTTCAGGTGTTGAAAGGTGCCTAAAAATGAGCAATTTACCCTCATCAAGTTACAGGCATAGACTAATAATAAGAATAGACTGAGCTATGGCAACCCTTTTGCTGCTCTTAAACCAAACCATGTGACTGGTGGATATCCTAGCAACAGCGCTACGATCAACGCCTGCGAGAAATAAAATAAATAGAATTGATGGAATGATCTTTTATGGAGTCCGATTTGTAAATTTGTTTTTCTAAGTTGTAAATATTTTGTTAATATAGTGAGTTTTTCGTTTAGATAATATTGTGCATTTTCTTTAGTCAATTTCAATAACTCTCTAAGCAATTTAAGACGCAAGCGCCCAAAAAGAATCGGCAAACGGTAATATTTTTACCTACAATTTCAAGTTAAGATACCGATTAGTACATTTTTGCGCCAACGCATAACGTTTACGTCATTACGTTCACGCCAACGCTGACGTAGCAGCTTCAAATGAAATAAAAGTTACTGAAAACTGTGATCAAAAAATAATTACTAATGTCAAAATAATGCATAACTAAAAGAGAAACAGTTCAATCTCTGCACCTGAAAAAAAATTATAATGAAAACACATTACGTCTTAAAATACATGTCAAGTGCCAAACTATAGATATTGTTGCGATCTAGCAACCATGCTGCCAAAGTTTTCGCCAAGCCTCAAACCAGTCACATGATGTTTCCATGAACCAATTTTTTGCATCAGCAAGTCTGGGAAAGCTCGGTCTACTCTTATTATTAGTCTATGGTTACAGCTTTTGCTCTACATTTATAGCAACAATTTTTGGAAACTCGATGAGAATAAATTACTCATTTCTGGGCACTTTTCAGTCTCTGGCAACCCTGCTTAAGGACCGGAAAAAGGTAAGCAACCTTACTTTAGCGTTTTTTTACAGCTTTTACTCTTCATTTATGACAATAATTTTCGGACACTCGATGAGGATAAATTGCTCATTTTTAGGCACTTAAACCCCGGACAACCCTGATTATTTTACGTGAAGGAGGTAGGAGTTCTTACTCTCGCGTTTTATTTATAACTTTTACTCTTCATCCATGGTAACAATTTTAGGAAACTCGAAGAGGGTACGTCAAGCCTAGTGCGATCTTAGACTATTGTCTTTCATTTCAGTAAGTTACCGCCCTATAGTCAGGACTGAGGCAGAAATACATGAAATACACCGCCTGCTCGGTCAATTCCAGCCGAGGACTGCAGTTTCGTGCTTATTAGCACTCGTCAGCCCGGCACAGGAAGTGAGTGTGCTGGAGGTGGAAAACCTCTTAAGGAAGCCAAGAGTGCCAAACAAACTGGCAGCTAATTCAGAATCAGGGTTGTAACTTACTAAAACTACCGTACCTTGCCTTCAATCTTCGAGTTGAACCTAACCACTGCTTCAGTCACTCGTCTGGTCAGTGCCGATTCTGAATTAGCTGCAAGTTTGTTTGGCACTCTTGGCTTCCTTAAAAGGTTTTCCACCTCCAGCACAGTCACTTCCTATGCCAGGCTGACGAGTGCTAATAAGCGCAAAACTGAAGTCCTCGGCTGGAATTGACTGAGCTGGCGATGTATTTCATGTATTATCTTTAATGTCTGGTGGAAAATATTTTACCCTGTTCACTCACAGATACTTAATTTTCTGGAGAAATTTTCACATGTGAGTGAAGGGAACTTAATTTAATAGACATGGAGCAGCTTAAAGATTGAAAGTTCAGCATTTGCATTACAATACCTATTAAGACAGGATCCAAGCAATTACCAAGAAGTTTACCAGGCATATTTTTGAATGCAACACAAGTTTCCTTCTCCTTTGTTGTCACGGAATTTTCAAATACTTCGGCCTTCATAAGCTTACGAATATCTGGACCAACATAGATTCTATTTTTCAACTTGGCTGCAGATAAACCAAGGAACCTTTTGCACAGGTAATTTGAAGCAGTCACTATATTGCCTTGACTAATTGCTTTATTGTGCCTAGTTTTAAATGCAGTGGAAGTAACAAAACTTTTTTTGGCGCAACTAAATCTTTTTACTTTCTTTTACAAAAAAATGAAGTATTGTGTTCGCGAAAACATTTTCACTCGAAAATCGACATTAATTTCCATTTTGCTCACCCCCGAATGAATGTTGAGTTTTTTTTTTTTTTTTTTTTTTTTTTTTTTCCGACTCGACCACACGTGGATAAGTGCCTAAGAACGTATAGGCAAGCGAAATAACCATTTTGACGATTCTCGACTTAATTACAACAAGTTTCCTCATGACGTCTGTATGTACGTACGCATGTATGTGCGTATTTGCGTACGTGCGTATGTATGTCGTATAACTAAAGAACGGAATGTCCTAGAAAGTTGAAATTTGGTACGTAGAGTCCTAGTGGAGTCTAGCTGTGTACCTCTCCTTTTGGTTGCATTCGGGTGTTTCTAAAAGGGTCTTTTTCCCTTTTTTTTGGGGGGGGGGACTCATTGTTAATTTCGATGTAAATTCAAGTGGTGTTATAATTTGGTGGACACTTGGCGATATATCGCCAATCTTTTGTTCGCCAAGTTTTGTCTCCAACTTGGCGACAGATTTGGCGATTTTTTTTTTTTTTAATTGGTTTCAATTTGGCCGCTGTTCGTGATATTTAGAGAGTAAACTATTGAATCACATTAAAAGAGTCAATGAGAAAATGACATTAAATTGGATTAAAAGGAAGTCATGTGATGCACACACAAATCAGCTCGCTTTAATCGCATTCGTAGTATAGGGTAGATCGGGGCACGTTTACGCAGTGCCCTTTTTTCGAAAAGAATTATAACTGGTGAGTCAACAGTCATAACAGATTGATGCTGCTCCCTAGCAAAGTTTTTGAGCATTAATCGAGCTTCAGTATAACATGGAGAAAAAATAATCTGTTTTCTACCGATTCGACTAAATTTTGAGTTGAACGTTTTGAAGCTTATTGTGAATAAATAATACTTAGTTAAGAGGGAAAAAATATATAAAAATCAGCAGGATTTTATCCTTTTTTTAAGATTTAAATTTGTATAAACTGAAAAGTTATTAAAGTTTTTTACACGTTAAAAATAAATACAAACTTGACGACGGGGCAAGTTTACGCGTTGACTTCTGAGCACTTTGACGCACGTTCTTACTGTGTCTAACTTCTAAACGTGCCTTTATGTTTTTTTTTTTTTTTTTGCTCCCTCAAAACTCTTTAATATTTTCAGGCTATTTAGTTTTGAAAATCACCATTTAATTTTTAATTGAGTGACAAATTCGTGCCTCATAGCTTACAACATTATAGTGCTATCTTCGTGCCCGTTCAGGTTTTATTTCATACACTATTCAGTCTGTAATAAATTTGCTTTATTTTAACTATGGTAAGGCATTCTGTTCAAAACACTAACAGAACCACGTTAGGCGTCAAAATAAGTATGCGTAAACGTGTCCTGTGTCTGGAGCAAGTTTACGAACGGACTTGGACTCAACAATATTTTTTTAACGGTTAAAAATGCAAGCTGAGCAACAACTCAATATACCAATTTTTACTTTATTAACTGCTTCATGAAACCGCAATGTCAAAAATTTGCTAAGTTAAAACAAAAAATTTAGAAAATTCTTTGAAAAAAATCCGCGTAAACGTGCTCTGATTTATCCTACCCGATTCCTGATACTGACTTTTCGGCCATTCTTTTTCGATTCAATGTTTAACCTTATTATCATGGCTGTCCCATTCACAAATGAAACACGGGTACTTTGTGTATCCGCCTTACTGACCAAAACGCATGTATATATCCTTAAAATCACCACAAATGGTTTAATGGGGTCGTTTCCAAAATTTTAAAAGTATATTTTTCTGAAAGAGCATGCATAGAAACATAGGATCTGACCATTCTTTAAATAATTTATTTAAACTTAATATTTTAAAAAAAAATACTTAAATCGGTGCGCTTTCATTGCTTACACTTCTGTCGTGTGACATCACAAATGATGAAATGCCATTCAATGTTGCCATTCATAGAACAAAATATTTAATTCGCATCGTTACTCATGTGTATTGGCAACGATATGGTTGATAGCAAGCGTAGAGCACAATTTTAATTCGCTGCTTGATTATTATAACGTGGAAACGTAGTAGAAAGATGCGCCAAATTGCTTAGACCCCGCCTTGTTTGAAAAATCGGACATTTAAAAAAAATAATTTTAAAAAACCGTTGGGAAAATGAAAGTGTTTTCTGGATCCATGTGTTTTTTTTTTTTTTTTTTTTTTTTTTTATGCTCATTCTATCTATTTCAACGACAAAAAGTAGTACTTTTGACTGATGGAAACCACCCCATTGTGATCACCTTACTTTATTTTGTTGATAACAAGATTCAAGTTTTCATAGCGTTCTTTTAGAATGTACGGAGTGTCCGATTGGTAGAGGGAGGAGGAGGGGAAAAAGAGTGTCTCAGAGAGGTATACTCTTGGTTTGGGATTTCATCACAGTAGAAAAGTCAGTAACGGAGGAAGAAGAAAATCAAGATTAAAGAGAAAAATATTTAAAAAAAACATGGTAATTGTACATAAAAATCAACATAACATTGAATTTTTCACAAAAATATGTTGTGATGGAAATTCTTTTATTGTTTTTCCCGAAATCAGCGCACAAAAATGCATAAAGTTCAGCTATTACTCATCTTGTATTTATTTCATCGTAGGCCTGTGTTATTAAACTGTTGATAGGAAGGGTTGTGTGGGGTAAATGGGGTCCCTTTTGAGAACAGTTCGTTTTTTAAACCTTATACAAACGTTTTGAAACAAAAAAATTTAAACTTATTGTCTGTTTTTATTTTGGGCATTATTACTAAATAAAAGTTCATTATTATTTCCGAAAATAATACTTTAAACATTCTTAACGATTTTATTTAAAAACAAATCAGGTAAGTGTGTCACCCCGTTTATTTAAATTTATATCAAGTATATAAAAAAGGGACAAGGAGGTTTTACCTGATAATGTATATAAATTTTTAGTATGAATTATTTTTTTAAACGCATCTTTTTAAGAGATATTTACTGTATTTTAAATCTGTGGGACAAAAAAATTTTAAACAAAAAACAAAACAATTACATCTGTGAAAATTATTGATAGTATATAGGTACATATTTTACTTTTAACGTATTAAAGTGTGTTCAATAAGCGTAATACAGTTGATTGAGGTCATTTTCGGTAAATTAACCAAAACTATAAGCTGAAAAAAAATTGTAAACAGTAAATGTCTGCGTTTGTTGTAAAGTGTGCTAAGGAAGAACTATCATCATACTAGACTTCATCCTCAATAATCATAACTACATCCTCTGCACTATGCCAATAAATACTCACCATTTCTATTCGTTCTTTGCAACAGTATTTTTTTTTAAATTTATATCATCAACTTCCAACATTAGACCTATAAATTACTCTATGGTTTACTTTGATTTAAGTTTATCCAATACATAATCACCAACTTTAGCAGTTTTTGTAGCTGAACTATCAATTCCTTTTAGGTCATCATAGTTGTCTTGTATTTCACTAGTACAAATATTTAATCAGAATTGCTTCTGATTTTGAAATCCTCATTATTATAGGGGGACTTTCCTCTATAGTGACCGGAGAAGGGAGGACCCACTTACACCTTACAGCAAAAATTTACGGGATAAGTGAGACCATTCCTCTTATACACTTATTAATAATATCTTATAGAAAAATTCTTGTTTCTGTATAAACTTCAAGTTAAAATATACGTCAAAAAATAATTATGATAAAAAAAATAATAATAACTAACCGGGAAACACAAAAATGTGGCTTGAACTCGCAAAAAAAAAAATATTCATTTCTATTTTTTCTAAGTGTTAATATAAAAAAACCAATCGCTGTGATGAAATTTAACATGAAAAAAAAGTTAAAAAACATTAAAAGTTCAACATTAGAAGTTTGAAACTTTATCCATATTTCAGTTTTAGGGGGGGTGACAGAGTTACCTCACTGACCCACTTCCCCCAACCAACCCTGGAAAATTTATACAAGTTGAGGCACAAAGTTCTTTGAAACTTTAAAAATTCAAAAAAAAATAAATAAAACGAAGTAACTACGTCATTTTGCGTACTATATCCTAATGCCATGTGCCGCCTAGTCTCAGATTATAATAATTATTTTTTCGAATACATAGATTTCTATGAGACAATTTTTCTCAATTTATTACACCAATTTCAAATTATTTTTTTTTTATAATTTTTTGAATGACAATCAAGCTTTTAAGTTATTTTTAATATATTTGATTTTTTACTACTTTTAGGAGTCGCCTTTCCGTTTGGAATTTAGAAATATCTCTCTTATTTATTTCCAGCCAATGAAGCAGATTTAGGTATCAGATTAAAGAAAATACTTTATCTTTCTATACAAGCAACGAAAAGTACTTTGCGGAGAGTAGGGTGGTCCCACTCGTCGTCTAAAGTCAGTTTTTAAGAGTTTCAATCAGTAGATTTAATAAGTTATGCCTCTGAAGTACCAACCAGGTTTTCGGAGTTGGAGGGAGAATGATAGACTCCGACTCTTTCCTCACAAAATCAGTTCGATATCTCCGCAAGCACTGCCAGAGTTGCGGACTTTGAGGGAAAATGACAGACTCCGAATCTTGGAAATTTAAATCTTCGATTAACGACTTTGACTCCAACTCTTTTACTCCAAAATCAGCCCGACTCTGACTCCTGGAACCTTAAACCTTCGACAAACTACAACTCCGACTCCTTTACCCCAAAATCAGTCCGACTCCTGAGCCCTACTAACAACTGCATTATATTTGATTTTTCTAGTATGAACAAATCATGCTATTGTTATGGTCAAAAAATTAGAAGTTTTTTTTTTTTTTCAAACTAAAAAAAAACGAGCACATGTGTGCATCACATGACTTCCTTTCACTCCAATTTTAATGTCATTTTTCCATTATGGGCAATTTTAATGAGATTTAATAGTTTACGCTATCACCACCAGTGGCCAAATTGAAAACAGATTTTGAAAAACAATACGCCAAATTTGTCGCCAAGTTGGCGACAAAACTTGACGACGAAAAGACTGGCGATAGATCGCCAAGTGTCCGAAAAATTATAACACCACTTGCGTATACATCGAAATTAACAATGATTCCCCCCCCCCCCCAAAAAAAAAGGGGCAAAAGATCCCTTTAGGAACACCGGAATGCACCCTAAGGCCCTGTTTATGCAGCTGGATTTAACCCGGCGTCGACCCGGATTCGCGAAATAAGGCCGTTTTATGCATCCAACCCGGCTTCAAGCCGCGTTCAATACAGGAGGGAATTCCCTCCACCTACATTGAAGGATTATTGGCGGATTTTTCCCACAGTGCATTGCGTGGTCACGTGTCTCCTCCTCGTGTGTATTTATTTTGGTGTTTGTTGTGCGTTTTCTTTTTGCGTTGGTGATTTTGTTTCGAAACTAATTTCTTCTAACTATGGAAAAATCCAACTGCAGCATTCGATGGGATAGCGCCGAAACGAAAGCGTAAGGGAACGTAAAGGAGAATCCACGATTTGACAAAAACGGCTCTTCCCATCAACCCGGCTGCAATCCCCCTTTTATCCACCTTCCGCTTCAACCCGGGGTGAAGCCGGAGTGTGCATAAACAGGGCCAAAAGGGGAGGTGCACAACTAGACCTCACTAGGAGTCTACGTACAAATTTCGACTTTCTAGGTCATACCGTTCTTGACTTATGCGCGCATACGCACATATGCATATCCGCACATACATACGTATATCACGAGAAAAGTCGCTGTAATTAACTCGGAGAATGTCAAAATGGATACTTCGAGTTTTTATACGTTTTTAGGCACTTATCCGCGTGTGGTCGAGTTGAAAAAAGAAAATTAACATTAATTCGGGGGTGATCAAAATGGAAATTAAGGCTGAATTTTGAGTGAAAATTTTCTCGCGAATACAATACTTCCTTGTTTAGACATAAAAATAGTAGGACGTAAAAATAGTAAAGTTGGTTTTGCAGAAAATTTACTTCAAAATCAAGTTTTCAATAGCTTTAAAGTCTTTTTGGGCTGAAAAAAGCCCAAAGGCTTCTGAGAAAATATAACATACTGGCTGTGGGGGAAGAAGAAAAATTTATCCGTTTCAATATTTCTCGACAGCAGAGGTCACAAAAAGTGGGAAAAAAAATCATTCAAACAATATCGGAAAGTTTTCGTAATGTAAACTTGTTTTCTTCGCAATTTTTTTCCTTTAATCATTTACATTTTTAACATTTTTCACCTTTTACTTTGCTTAATGTATTCTAGCAATTACATATTTACATATGCGGCAGTGAGAAGCAAAGGGAGGCAAGTGGACGTTTTCAAGTTTTGAGTAAAACGCGTTGAAAGTTGTGGTTCTTGTTAGGCTTACATTGAAAAGTTTTTCTATATCATGCCGCATAGCAGCACCTACCACTTGTACTATCTCTTACCCCAAGACAGAGAAGAGATTCACCCACCATTTGTACTGGTTATCTACAAATCTTTAATTTTGGCACTTGCATCATTTTGCTTCTCACTGCGTCATACGTTGTTTTTTCATTCTTTCTCTTACTGTTTAAATTTTTGTTTTTAGTTTGTTTTTAAGACAAACTTAAAACTCTCTCTCTCTCTCGAGCGCACACACAATTGTATGAGTTACACACACGTGTGTGTGTAAATGCAGTAATGTGTGTAAGATAAGTTGAGTTTGTTTGCATGTGGGCTTCTCTTTCCCCCTCTGTCTCTCACATACACACACATATGAGTAAGGAAAGATTTGTTTGCGAGTACTCTCTCTTTATTACACTCACGTGTGTGCAAGGTAATGTTTGTGAGTGTGTGCGCGTGTAAGTGCAGTAATGTGTGTAAGAGATAAGTTGTTTTTGTGTGTGTGGTTTTATCTTTCTCTCTCTCTCTCACACACACACACATATGAGCAAGAAAATATTTGTGTACATGTACTCGCTCTTTATTACACTCATGTGTGTGCAAGGGTATGTGTGTGAGCGTGTGTATGTGTGTAAGTGCAGTAATGTGTGTAAGATAAGTTATGTTTGTGTGGTCTTTTTCTCTCTCGCACACACACACACACACATATATGAGTAAGAAAAGATTTGTGTGCGTGTACTCTCTCTTTATTACCCTCACGTGTGTGCAAGGTAATGTGTGTGTGTGTGCATATATATGCATAATGAATCACCATAAAGCTTTTTTTTTTGCATCCTTTTGCTATCTTACTATTTCACTCTTCTCCCTCGGGCAGAAAATCTCATCTGCAAGTGCATTAATCTGTCATAACATGCTGATGATAAATGTCAAGTTTCCCCTACGTTCGCGGATGAGAGTGTTAGCTAAGAGAATGTGTCAATTTTATTAATGCTTTAGCTGTTTATCCGAAAGTAAATATTGTGTTAATCAATAGTTTTTTTTTCTGTTGCATTATTGTTTCTCCTTTCTCAAAAATTGTTCCATATTTTTATTAAACTATCTTTAACGTAAAGGGGAAAATTTATTGTTGAACAAGATGATGTATTTTCTTAATTAATTTAAACTTGCGCGTCACTTCTTGTTATACAATACTCCTGAGAAAAAGAACAATGCAGTAAACTTCCGTTACAATGAACTTCAGAGTACGTCATATTTAGTTCGCTATAACGGTAATTTAGTTGTAATAGAGTTCAAGCAATGCAATGTCGACTAAAACGGGGCTTAGCGACTAAAACTGAACGTTGAAATGGATATTTTGCTGTATTGGTATTCGTTGTAATGAGATTTTACTACATTTTTAAATCATTAGGCTTGCGTCCGCAAACAGAACACAAGTACGTTCAAGCCAAAAAAAATGGCTCTTTTTTTAAATGCATTTTTTCAATGGAGCTGTATAAAAAAGCTTTAGCATTTAGCAAACCTTCAACAAATCCCCGATATGGCATTAGTCTATCATGTACCATTATTAAGAAGCAGATGTCAATGGAATAGAAAGTTTTGCCACACAGTTTCCTGCCGGACGGCGGACGACTGGGCCCTCATGAGGTGAAATTACGCTAGGAATATAACTCAGTGTTTGACCCCAATAGGCACTGAAGGGATCTTTAACAAGCCATATAGTTATGCGAAATGAACGCGGATGATTTTCTGCATCTCTATAATCCACCGCCAGACCGCCGGTGAAGAACCCAGGACCAATGATATCCGAGGCCAACGTCTAACCACTACGTCACTTTTTCTTAAAACATGGAAGTATTTTACAATTTCAACAAAATAAGGAACTATACTTTGGGAAAATATTCATTTTTTTTTTTCATTTATCCATGTACCCCTCATAAGTAATGATATGTGACGCATAACCTGCTGATTGCCGCACGGAAAATTAAAATTGTTTTTAAAAACAAAGTGACTGTATTTTGCTGAAAATAAAAGAAGAATTTTTAAATTGCACACTTGGAACATATAATTATTCGCCAGATTTTGCAACAGATTTCAACTTTTTTTTTTTTTTTTTTGCCAAATATGTGTATGCGTTTTTCTTTTGTATTAAAGAATAGTAGATTATGTTCTTAGAAAGAATTTTCATACCTTGAATTTTTACTAGTACGGCCAAATTCTTTTTTTCAAAGCAACAAAAGAGAACGGTTACAAGTTTTTCATTTTCATTTAAAGTTTGAGCCAAATTAGTTTATTTACAGTAGCTGTCGGTTTTTAATTTCGTAATTTTTTCTTTCATTACAATAAGTGTTTATGGTTTTAAATTCTTCTACTACGGCAGATTATGTTATGTACTGTTAGGGACGGTTAACAGTATGATTTTTTAAAAGTTTGATTGTTTTACATTTATTTTTTTATGCAGAAAGAGGGCAGCTTAAAGATTTTTCATTTTTATTTGAACTTTTATTTTTCTCTAAAACTGTTCTTTTTTCAAATACAGGTGTATAATGTGTTTTGAACAGCATTTTCATTTCTGTTTTGTACTTTTGTTCTTTCGAGATACAAATTTAGTTGTTCAGTAAAGGCAAGAAGGAATGTAACCTACTTCAACCAAATATGACGTGCTATTCTTTCATAAAAACTAGTGCAACATAACGTAGTTACAACAATTGTTAAAACGAAGTACAACCGTGGATATATGTCATTTAAATATACATTACATCATATGTCTGACTTGTCAGTTTACGTGACGCGCTAGAAAAACATACCTGTTTCAACAAATTCGGTATATCTTATGTATTGTCAAATATACGGAAAGCAGAAGAAAATAACGAAATTTTTAAAAATACTGCAATGGTACACCCATACATCAGAAGGGGTGCAGCTGTCATCGGTTAGCAAATGCAAATTTTTCCTACACTCAAGCAATTTCGTGCGTATCACTACAACATTGAGGAGACAGACAAAGCATATCTAAAGCCTCCTATTCTCCAGCTTCTTTTTTTCCTCCCTTAGAACGACAGTTTTCTTTAGATTCTTTTACTTTAAACATTTCTTACAAGATATAACAAAATTTAAAGGTACTCCTGGCTTCAAATAAAAGTAACATTCTAGATAATAAATAAATCGTTTTTTTTTTTTTTTTTTTTGTTTTTTTTTTTTTTTTTTTTTTGAAAAAAATATCGACTGGTGAATTATTAAAAGATATTTTTCATTTAGCATCCGAGTTCAGTTTCAACAAATAATAAACTAGTAAAGTAAATTAAAGTGAAGTCAATTTCTACTGAGGTAAACAAGAAATAATAATGTTAGTTACTTTTTGCTAAATAATTACATTTAATATAAATATGTATATACATATGACAGAAAATCAATTCAAAGTGGCGAAATCGAAATTAAATACAAAAAATGCATTAACATTAGGTGCCATCCACTATAAGTTTTAAAATATACATTTGAGCTTGCGTGAATGAATAAAAAGTATTTTATTAACGCTTGAAAATTTGAACTAGATATATCTTTTCTTCTTTATATTTCTTCTTTATATTTACTAATAATAAAGCAGAAAGTCTGAATCTCTGTCTGGATGTCTAGATATACGGATGTCTGTAACGCGCCTCGACCGTTTGGCCGATTTTCATGAAATTTGGCACAAAATTAGTTTGTATCATGGGGATATGCACTTTGAAGCAATTTTTCGAAAATTCGATTTTGACTCTTTTTTATTCCAATTTTAAGAAAATTTTACCGATCAAATAATCATAACGTGGACGAGCAAATTACCACTACGTGGACGAGCAAATTACCATTACGTGGACGAGCAAATTACCACAGCATGGGCGAGCAAATGAACATAGAAACTTGGCGATAAATTCATCATCCATTATTTGTAAATATACATGCGAACCAAATGACCTTTCGATTTTCTACTACGGGGCAAAGCCGTGCGAGTACCGCGAGTAAATCTATACAGGGAAAGAGTGAACTAATAGTAGGAATTAAATGAAAACCGGACTTCAAATACAAATGGAAAAGATCCTGTGTTGCAGATAAATCAGTTTTATCGTAGGAACATTAGCAGTTCTCTTTTTAAAACGATGTTTTCACGTCATGTTCTATTTTTTCTAGAATATTCGAAAACTAATGATTTGCAAATTTCCGGACATTTTTTAAACATGTTTTGAACACTTTTTGAATGCAAAATGTGTCCCCTTGCAAACTTTTGAAACCACTTTCAAAGCACTTCTAAGAACACTTGTGAAATGTGCACACTTTTCAAACACTTTTGGGGGACGTACTTGGCAGGAACGTATAGAAATTTAATTTGGGAGCGGCTCAAGCCAAATAGCATTAGAAATTTCTAAATTTAAGGCTTAAAATATTAAATCCTTATTCGCAATGAGTGGTTTTTAAATTTATATTGGAAGGGGCAATTTGGCTCCCCTCTTAAATACGCCCTTGACACTTGGGAACTTATGCATGTCTCTTTTTTCACACATTGGTGCATACTCTGTGGAAAGTTCCTTAAATTATTTACATAACACTATTTCACTTTAGAAACAATTCAGAAATGTTTCTGGGAAATAATGTGCATAATTTCTGCAACTTGCACATCTTACGAAAAACAGGAAAGTTTCGTGCTAAAAGTTAGTAACCTTCCTGAAATTAACCTGGAATCTTAAACACTTCAGAAACCATTCTAGTCAAATCCTGTCACGTTTCTGTAATAAATCAGGAACTTCAGTGAAAACTTATATGTGTATATATTAATAGCTTGGCACCTTACTGCTTTACCAGGAAAGCTTATAAAGCAAATAAGGCTGCAGCTAAGACAGAATTGCAAGTAACTCCTTCAAAGCTACAATATCCGGAGACAGCATTTCGCTCTTGCTTGGGGCTCACTCAATACGAAAGTCTGTAACTACGCTGAAAGAGAAACACCAATGAAGAAGATTAATATAGTTTTACACTGGTAGCTGAAAAGGTTTTCACCACAGTATAAAATCGGCATTCACAGAACTTATTAGATTCAGGAAGATCTTTTACAACAAAACTTGTTTCCAAAAAGAAAATGGTGTAAGCCCGTGAAATCCTGAAACACTTCTCGGAAGTGATGAGTGACGTATCGGATTTTTTTTTTTTTTATAGTGTTTGAATATACGCTAAGTTTTTGTTGTTTGATTTTACAGAGCTAGTCGGTCAGAAAATGGACGGTCCTCTACTAGAAAAAGCCATTAGTTTTGACGGAATTTATGATACCAATGGGTGGCCATTAATTGCGAAAAAAAAACTTTTAATATCATATTGAGAGATTCTCTTTGATTGGTAATTACAGAAATCTGTTAGAATTTACAAAACTACCAGAAGGACCCTCCAGAGTGGTTCTTATTCGGAATCGATTATAAAATTTCACTATACTTTCTCTTTGACAAAGCTCATTTGGAATGCTTTTTAGTGCACATTTAAGCAAGTAGAACACTTTTTCTGACTTCAAGTGTTCTGAATGAAATACGACGAGTACTGGGAACTTGTAGCGTATGTACGAAAAAACAACATTACGTAATAAAAGATATTTTCAAGTATTACCTCTAAATTTAACTCAATTTATTGCAAATAAATGAAATTCATAAAAAGCGTATTACAACCCTGCAATAACTATAATTCAATTAAAATATTTATTTTTTATTCTAAGTACACTGTTAGTGATAGAAACTTGGCTCTAACATTTAAATTTTTGCATATTGGTACATTTTACCACAGGCATTTAGGTCCCTTGGCTCCTCCTTGCTTCAGAATTGTCCATTTTCGTTAAGGGGGTTTATGGAAAGGACAGTTGGAACGGTATGTGCAAGTGTGTCATTGGTTTTAGAGCTTGAATACGTTACCTTGGAATTTAAGAAATTGGCCAAAGAAGTAAAACATTTTAATTTTTTGCGGTCAAGACAGATGGCTCATTGGACCGCTCACATCCTACGTAAGTAAGTGGGTGGGTCTTGTTTTTACTTCTTTCAACAGCCATTGGTCAGAGATAACAACGCCTCCTATAATTATTTTCGATTAAATATTGACGAGAGTAGGGTTGCAATAAAGAATGCAAAGCTTGTCATTTTTACTTTTTCGCCACCTCAGTGCAGTTATTGCTGCAACTTAAACCTTTCAGGTCTGAATAATCACGTAACAAAAATATTCTAGCAGTACATTTTTTTTCCAAAAAGCAAAAATGTTGCTTAACTCCAAAATATGGCACGCGTCTCTTTCTTCCTTCTCTACCTATTTCAAGGAATGAACTCGTTTTCTCGAATGATTGACAAGTGTCATTTGTTCGCGGTCGGACTATATCACCAGTGCATTATAATCTGCCACGATACCATGAATAGTTTATACAGGTAATTTTTATAGATAAATTTGCTGAAGGTATTTACAGCAGATAAAGTAAAGGAACATGGGGCAAAGTGAAATGGTGAAATATTTACTCTAATTTTAGCTAAACCTATATGGTATTATTTTAACAATATAGCACCTTATGTAGTCTATTTCAGTCAGGAAAAAAATACCGCCGAAGATTAAAGCATTTGGTAATATAGGCAATTTTAAAAACTTGGTACTCATATTGTAATATTTTGTTGTAAGTCGAAAATTATTTTTGTAACTATAAAATGATAAAGTTCTTGTTTTTGACATTTTAAATATAAATTGAGACCTCCAATTTAGTTAATATTAAGTTTATTTGTATTTTAAAAAAATTGTCAATTAGTCAAGTACATGCGGGACAAAAAGGAGGGGCAAAGTGAAATAGTTCGTTTTATTTAATCACTGAATCATTTATTATAAACCACTTTCGTTTTCATATATTAATTAGCTCATTTACATTCCTTCATTGAGTTATTCACTTATTTATTCATTCATTCGCCTATTTTTTTATGCATTCATTCTTTTACTCCTTCATTTATTTCTAATTGATTTATTCATTTAATTATTCGTTTATTATTTCATTATCTTTTCATTTATTCATTCAACCTTTTATTTTTTGATTCTTTTTATCAAAAATATGTATTACTAGTGGCACCCGCACGGCTTTGCCCTTAGTAGAAAAATTAAAAGATATTTTGGTTCGCCTGTATATTTACGAATAATGTATGATGAATTTCTCGGGAATTGGCTTGCTCATGTTATGGTTCCACGTTATGATAACTTGGTAATTTACTCGTCCATCTTATGATAATTTTGCTCGGTAAAATATTCTTAAAAGTGGAATAGAAAAAGAACAAAATCGAATGTTCGAAAAATCGCTTTGAGGTGCCCACCCCCATTCTTCAAACTAATTCTTTGCCAAATTTCATGAAAATCGACCGAATGGTCTAGGCGCTATGAGCGTCACAGAGATCCGGACAGAAAACCAGACAGATATCCAGACAGAGAGACTTTCAGCCTTATTATTAGTAAAGATAATCGGAAAGAAAATATTTCACTAGAAAAATATTTCTATTTTTCACTTTGTTGCAGGAAAAAAAAAATGAAAATTTTCCACTTTTTTTTTTCGAGACTCAATAAATAAAAAATACTGTTTCAACGCAAGTTTTATTATAAAATACAATGTTCTTTCTTTGTGTACTGCAATTTTCAAAACAAATTTCCGATTTATTCAGTAAGTTACCGCCCTATAGCCAGGGCTAAGGCAGAAATGGTCAGTGCTATTTCTGTAATAGCTACCAGTTTGTTTGGCACTCTTGGCTTCCTTAAGAGGTTTTCCATCTCCAGCTCAGTCACTTTCCTATGCCGGGCTGATGAGTGCTAATAAGCACAAAACTGCAGTTCTCGGCTGGAAATGACTGAGCTGGCGTTGTCACAAATTTCCGATTTTTTCATTTTAAAAAAACCCAGTCATCTCAACCATTTTACTTTGCTCCACACTCCCCCACTATACACACGGTAATGTATGTGACTGTGTGGCTTTCATATATAACGTGTAACGTAAGACGCTACTAACTAGGATTATAGAAGACTTTTAAAGTTAATTTGAAAATGTTTCATTACTTCGCTAGGAATTTCAGTACTTAAAAAATGAAATTTTATTTTGAAAAACTCAAACTTATCAGCAACTACTCGTATAAAAACAACTTCCATTATCAAATTTTTATCCTGTCCATTACAGTAACTTTTTTATGGTTTCACAATTTGAAACAAAATAATCTCAAAAACACCTATTATTCCTCATTAAGGTTTAAAAAAAGCTATCACACGAGAGTTATATTTTCTCCCTTTCTTCATATCAAATCAACAGTAAAAAATCACGTGTGTCGTGACTTTTATAAAATAAATGTAGCCTGTTCTTTTTTTTCCTGTAACTCATATCTACGCGGATCATTAACTACCTTATTTTTTTCTGTTTTTCATTTGTTGTAGTTTACAAGCGAAAAATTAACTAAAACAAAGAATAACGGGAAAATAATCAAAACAAAGTTTTTTCCTCTGTTACTGTAGTTATTAGTTGTAATTGGATATAATTATTGAGCAACTTTTAATTGATACTTTTATTACGCATCATTAAAAAACAATGGATTTACTAAAAACTATATGGGATTTAAACTTGTCGATTAGGAAATAACTTTAGATTTAGATTACTAACATCAACGTCTTTATCTACAAAGAAGTATAATGGAAAACGGATTTTTTTTTATTACTCAAAAAATTTTGCTTTTAATATACAAAAAAAAAATGTTTGTATATTAAATTTACTATGTTTTATTAAACTTTCTTCACTAGTGATTAAAGTATGAATTTCCGAAACAAGTATTTGTATACAATATGAGTCAAGTAATATGTTTGTTTGATGAAATTCAATTCTCAAGAAGGGAAATGCGGGGCAAAGTGAAATGGTGAAATATTTACTCTGCTTTTAACTCCACCCATCTAGTAATATATTAACTATGTAGTAGCATATGTTGTCTATTCCAGTCAGTAAAAAAAATGCCGCAGAAAATTAAAACATATGACAATATATTCACTTTTCAAAAAATGATACTCATATTGTAATACTTTGCTGTAAGTCAAAAAAAAGTTATTATAAAAATATCAAGTTCTTGTTTTTAACATTTCGAGTTTTAATTGAAAACTTCTAACATTCGATGCAGTATTTATTTAGTTAACATTAAGCGTATTTATTTTATACAATTAGTCAAGCACATGCAGGGCAAAGTGGATTGGACAAAGTGAAATAGTTTATTTCGTGTATTTACTTAATCATTTACTAAATCACTTACGTATTTATTTATTAATTCATTAATTTAGATTTCTTCATTAAGAAATTTCGTTATGTACCCATTCGTTCGCTTATTTTCATACTAACAGTACCCGGGCGGCGATGCCCTTGCTAAGGAGTCAAAGGAAGTCCGCTGAACAAAAAAAAATATATTCACGCCCCCCCCCCCCCTGCCCCCTTTCTGATGTGAAATCATTTTTCTTCAATTAAAATGCGTATGCACGTTTTCAAAAGATCTATTAAAGTATATTTGGAATTTAAAACTATTCGCCAAAACACATAAAAATATTAACAGTAGCTTGAAAACCAAAAGTAATCCTTCAACTATATTAGTTCATCGCTTAACGCACCAAGCAACCAAGCTACTATAACCCTGCCCTTTAGCGAGTGAAGCAAGAGTGAAGTTTTTTCCCTGCAATCTAAAGTGTTTCGCCAAATAAACAATACTGTAATAAAAACGTTATAAAGAACAATCACAATTGAATAATACGACAAATCATATTATTTACTTAGATACGTAACTATCTTCAACTATAAAAGCAAAAACAAACGTTGAAGAAATAAGAAAAACAAAATCCAATATTAAAATCCTACAAAATCAAATTATGTACCTGAACATAGGGAAAAAAACCGCATTCAAAAATTTGTTCGCTGATCACAACAGCGCAGCATGGGCATGGTTCCTCGCAGCTATCGACACTGTCAACCAACGCTCTCTCGAAGAGTTAAGTTATCCCGAAATCTATTAGGAGTTCATGTAACTAAACTTACCCCACCATCTATTAGGAATTCATGGAACTAAACAATTAGTTAAACATTTAATTTGCAATTACAAATATTTCGAACAATCTGATTAAGAAAAAAAAAAGCCTACAGTCTTCCTCAATAAATGGACTATACAACGCAAAAATAATTTTACAATTTGAACCAGTAGTTTCCGAGATTAGCACTCTCAAACAAACAAAGTCCTCAGCTTTATAATATTAGTATAGATAGAAATTTTCCCGCTTTCATAATATATTTTTTATTGCTGGTGCACACCTATTAGTCCGTAGCGTGAAGAAAGAAACAAATGAAATCTTGTAATTGATTTTTAATAGCATAAGGCTTTTAAAAGGATTTTTAATTTTTTTTCTTGATTCTACATTTGCAACTCAGTCAGAACTTTTTTTAATTTTTAATTGTATTTTATGTTTAGATCGTTTCTTGCATCATTCGAAATCAAAAAGATTTCAGATTTCTTCGGTTCAAAACTATAAATTGGACGCTTTCATCTATAGAGGAGCCCATTCATCACGCTTGATGTAGCTGTCAGTTGGTTACAAATGGAAGTCTCCACCATATGCATAAAAGTTCCCCACTTCTAGTATACCGAACGTAGAGAAAATAGCAATGCAACCGCCTTGACAACAATCTGACATTTCACGTCCACCCTTGAAGCGCTTCTTTCATTTTTGTTCTAGTTTTTCAAAGTACTGAATAAAAGTTCTTTTCTGAATAAGTATGGGAGCTTTCAATGCGGAAAAAACTCCTACTTCCTAATATCTTAAATCTTTGAAAGAAGTGTCATGGCTAAAATATTTTTCTTCTTTTAAAATGCTCGTCGCATCGAAACTTTTTCTGCCCTCTCTTGATTTGTCATCTAAATATGACATTTTGGTTGAAATGTCAAAACATATTTTAACATGTGTTTTCTAACAATCAGTTTTATTTTCTTAAACGCTATAAATTAAGTTATTGAGAAATTTTTATTTTTTTCATGCTCCCGCTTCCTTAAGTTCAAGTAACATTAGTTTAACAAAGAGAAGAAAAAAGCTAGAAGGCATAACAAATATCAGTTATAATCAAGTTTTTTAGATTACTGAATGAACTAATTGACAGAAATAAATAAATCTTTAATTTTTTGCGTAAGAATTCAGTTTTGGAATCGCTGATTTTTCCCCAAAAGTTAGAATTTAATGACACATCTTTAGTGTCCTGGATCTGAATGTTTTTAACATCAGATATCAGAAGTACGTTCAGAGCATTTTTTTACCGTAGTGGTTACCATTTAATTAAATTTGATTTTAAATATTGCCAAAAATACTTCCATTTCATTTTAACTGATTTAATTAGAACACCTAAAATTTTTATTTCGGGGAAACAAGATGTGTTTTGACGGTAAACCAGTAACAAAATAATCTTTTGTGAAAAATAAGTTCAAGGAATTGCTAAAAATTGAGAGGAAATAAAAAATTAGGTAGTTTTTCATAAAAGGTACGTCATTTGGCGATTTTAATTTTTAGTGATTTTAATTTATTTATCGCTTTTGCATACTAAACGTTTCGTATTTGGCCCCATTCACCAACTTTAATTTCTAAACCCAAGGGTAGCCATATACTTGTACATAAAATAAATCTGCATTGAGAGGGCCCTTGACACATTTTTTTTTTTTTTTCAAAAATGTCTTTCTTTATGAAGGGGAGATACACAAAAAAAAAACCAACGAACAGAATTCATAAAGTGGTATTGGTTCTAGAGCTTGAAACGTAACCAAATATTTTAAGAAATCATCCACTTAGGTAAAACATTTTAGTTTTGTACGGTCAAGACAGATAGATGTATCATTGGACAGATCATTTTCCAAGTAAGTGGGCGGATCTTGATTTTACTTCTTTCAGCAGATATTGGTCAGAGGCAACAACGACAACGCCTTCTATAACTAATTTGAATTAAAAATTGGAGTGAGTAGGGTTGCAATAAAGAATGCAAATTTATTTTTTACTTTTTCGCCAACGTAATGTAGTTATTGCTGCAACTTAAACATTTCAGGTCTAAATAATCTCAACAATCATTTCGCTAAAATGTCGCTAAACTCGAAAATATGGCATTGATTTAGTTAAATCAGTAAAGACAAACCTTACACAGAATTTATGTTATTAAAATATTCTAAGCTCGAGAATGGTAAATTCCAAGACTAAACAAACGTTTAACAAAATAGTGTATTTAGAAAACAACGATTTTCATTAAATTATCTGATCTATCAGGCCATTTGCTTGTTTACATTAACTAAACTTTTTTTTTTTCTTTTCTAATGATTTTTTACAACTTACCACGAAGATGACTTGTTTTTACACTTTACCAATTTTCAGTGAGCTATTTCCCGTTCTATATGCAGTTATGAATTTTGAGAATCTGTAACAGTATCCGTAGTATATTTGTAGGGTAAAAGTTTGTCTCTTAAAATACCCCACTGAACGTTCTATGTGTCACACACTACTCTATAAGTATTTATAGTTAGGAAATCTAACGTAATGCTCTGATTCGGATCTAAGCATCCTTCACAACCCTGCCAGGTTAGGTTTGCCCCAATTATAGAAATCCCGACTTTTGTTAGTAGAAATATATGCATTTATATAAAACTTGATTTCTTGTGTAAATCTGTGTTACTAAAAGAAAAAGTAACTCATGCCTCCTAACATTCGCGTACTTTCTTTTTCTAAATTGTAAATGATCTTGAAGAAACTTTTAATACCATACTTCCTTTTCTTTTACTAAAACAATACAACTTTAGTGAAAGCATAAACTGTTCTAGCCTTTCTTCCAGACAACCCGTTAGAATAAAATACTCTGCAGTAAAACTTAATAAAATCCTCGGTGTCTGTTTCTAAAATGCTTCATGTTTTTCGAGCTTTAAGATTGCTCTTTTAGTTAGGTACTCTAAAATAAGTACTCTTTTTAGGTGGGAAAGTGGCATTTGAATGCAAAAAGTAAACACGCGTAAAGTAAAAGTAAACAGCTAGATGATTATCTAGCGAAGTTTTATGAGAAAAAAAGGGCAGCCGCGGGGTTGGCAAATAGCAATTCTTTTATTTACTAACATTAACTTATACGTTTGAAGGAATATTTAAAAAACCAATTCGAAATAAGTTTCAGTTTATGCAGTGATACTTAGTAAATCAACATTAAAATCTTATTTTGTTCAATAAAAACATTACTTTTGTCGCCCTGCTCCTTTTTACAAAAAAGGAAGTATTGTATTCACAAAAAAAAAAATTCAATCAAAAATGGGCCTTAGTTTCCATTTTGCTCGCCCCCGAATGAATATTGAGTTTTTTTTTTTTTTTCCAACCCGGCCACGCGTGGATACATGCCTAAGAACGTATAGACATCTGAAATATCCATTTTGACAATCCCCATGTTAATACAACGAGTTTTCTCGTGACGTCCGTATGTATGTGCGTATATGTGTATGTATCTCGCATAACTCAAAAACAGAACATCCAAGAAAGTTGAAATTTGGTACATAAACTCATACGTAGTTGTGCACCTTCCCTTTTGGTTGTATTCGGGTGATCCAAAAGGGTCTTTTTACATCTTTTCGGGGTAAAATCATTATTAATTTCAATGCAAACTCAAGTGGTGTTATAACTTGGCAAACACTTGGCAATATACTGCTTATATATATATATATATATATATATATATATATATATATATATATATATATATATATATATAAGCTGGTTTCAATTTGGCAATGTTAAGAGAATTAACCATTGAATCACATTAAAACTGCCAATATTGGGAAAATGTATCTATGTGAAACGTTTTCTTTGCCTTGGTTCGCAAAAAACTTGGTGAAAATATTTAAAGTGTTTCTTTGCTTACTCCGAGGCATTATTATCATTAAATTGAAGTAAAAGGAAGTCAAGTGATGCACACATCAGCTCGTTTTTTTTTTTTTTTAGTTACTAAAAAATGTAACACTTTTTATGGTTTGCTTGAACCACCAACGTTTCGGCTTAAAGCCGAACGCGGTTAGCCGATTGTGCCTCGCAGGCTTCGCTATAGATGAAATATTAAACGATTTTAAATACACAAAGCTCTGCGCATGCGTGTTGAAGAGGACTTAGGGGGGGGGACCGCTTTTTAAATACACAAAGCTCTGCGCATGCGTGTTGAAGAGGACTTGGGGGGGGGGACCGCTTTTTATGAAGGTTTCTTTTTTTTAAGCAATCACGAAATTTTCGTCGTTATAATTACAAATCGTCAGCTGTTTGATTTTATTTTAAAACTTAACTCAAGTCGACTTTACATTAAAAAACGGGTTTTTGGTTTAAAAAAAATATGTTTATTCAGGAAAAAAACAATTGTATTGATAAACTTAAGCATCAAAACTTCATCCAAAAACAAAATTTCAAGCTAACTAATTCCCACCATTTAAGAATTTTTAGAAATAAAAAGGCGTAACATCATAAAGATTATTTTCAGCGTATGACAAGTGTAAAGGAGGGTGGGGTACAGTGAGACAAAGCTATGTTTTAGATATTTTCATTATAATCGGGAAATTATGCTAGGTACCAACTAATCTGCAACAATGGGGTTGTTTCCTTCAGTCAAAAGTAGTACTTTTTGTCACTAAAATTGATAGAATAAGCAACAAAAATAACATGGACCCAGCAAATACTTTCATTTTTCAAACAGTTATTTTTTAATTATTTTTTTTAAATGTCCGATTTTTGAAACAAGGCGTGATTTTGATGACGTCACAAATGATGCACTTTGCACATCTTTCTACCGCGATTCCACGTTATGATAATCAAGAAGCGAATTAAAATTGCGCTCTACGCTTGCTATCAACCATATCGTTGCCAACACATGTGAGTAAAGATGCGAATTAAATATTTTGGACCGTGAATGGCAACACTGAATGGCAGTTCATCATTTGTGATGTCATCGGCAGAAACTTTAGACGATGAAAGAGCACCGATTTAAGTAATTTTTTTTTAATATTAAACTTATATTACCACATTATATTAACACATTAACACATCATATTAACAAACTTATAAACTTAAGAAATTATTTAAAAAATGGTCAGATCCTATGTTTCTAAGCATGATCTTTCAGAAAAAAATACTTTTAAAATTTTGAAAACGACCCCATCGGCCGTTTAAATTCTGGAATATGAAGTTGTTGCTTGTGTGTGTGTGTGTGTTTGCCATCAAATAATCGTTATTTTTCTGATTTTAGGCAAGCAATGTTTTTGTTTTGACTCTCGTATTCATTGATTTATTATATTTTCTTTTATGAATTAAAATTAGCCATTTGGTCACTTTCATTGTTCTACCTATGTAGCTAAGTATCATTAAAAACATTTAGGATGTGCTTTAAATGAACTCCTTAAAATTTTGCATTTGAAACTAATGATGGAGTGGGGTAAAGTGAGACAGTCGTTGTTGGGGCAGAGTGACAGTCTCAATGTGCCCCTTCCTGAATTCTGACTCGAAAGGGATGTTTTTGAATTTATTTTATGATCTAAGAATTTTGACCTTGCCGTTTATTTACTTTAAAGGTACTTTTACCTCATTTAAAATGCGAATTATACCACGTAAGGCAAAAATAGAGACATTTTCTGACAATTCTATGTTGAATTTATTTATAACTTAACTTTTGATTCCAAGTGACATTTCATATAAAGTAGATCATAATAATTATCAAATTGATACAAAAGAGCAATGAGTGTTTTCTTAGGTTCTTAGAGTTTCATAGGATGCCCAAAAACCGAAGAAAGAAGAGATTGAGTTATAAAGAAAGAGCATAAAAATGGTAAAAGTATCATTGCGAGTGATGCTCTTGGAAAATAAATTTTGGAAGAAAAAAGCAAAAAAAAACAGAGAAATGAATAAAAAAATGTCAAAAATAGAAACAATTTAGGTTTATTTGTTACAACTGATGAGGTAGAAACATTAAATGGGGGATCTGATATTTTATCAGATCATATTGACATGTGCGAAAATCTACCTTCTAAATTTGAAATGAGCTAGATCGTGGGACACTTAAATTTCTGATAGAAATTTTCATTAAAAGGTTTTTTTTTCTTGGAAATGTTCTAATGGTAGCCGATAACAATGGATACTTGCACATTAGTTTTTTGCTCAAAAGTAAAACCATTTTGACTCTTTTTGTTTGAGCATCTGTACCAGAATGTTGCATCCGTTCCGAATAAAACTTAAATTGTCGGTATCAGCTCCACGAAAAGAAATGGTACAAAGTGAAATCCATCTTTTTTGTGGGCTGAAAATTAAATTTGCATTTATATGTACGATGAAACTTGAATAGTTTTTTTCATTATGATTTAACTTCGATTTTAAACGCTGAGCATATGTTTCACTCAACCCTATATGTCTCTGTGGTCTCACTGTGTCCATGCGTGGGGTACAGTAAGACAAAATTTTACGTTTTTCTTTGTTATAATTTTCAAAAACTTTAAATAGAAATGAAATGTTTGGTACCTCGAAAATTTGTATAGCTAAGCTGAATTACAAATTCGTCTTAAAATTTTTCTTATTCAACCAAATTTTCAAATTTCATGAGTTTTATTCCTACTCTTGTCTCACTGTGCCACACCCTTCCCTCCTGGTGGCTATCCGCCATAAAATTTTTATCTTTACTACCGCATCCTAATCACCATTTCTTTTTTCATGGATATTCTTCGTATTACCTATTCTAGAAAACCATCAGACATAGCATGACGGGAGAAAATTTCTTGCCAATTCCATTCGTAGAAACAAAAAACAAAACGAGTAAGGACTTATCGCAATTCGTGATTACGAAAAACAAAATTTGAATTCAAGAAGTTAAAATTGAAATAAATGCTAGATTTTTTTTCGAGCAATCACGATTGCTTATTGTTTTTATTTGACGGTTAAATGATATCTTTTGATTTTTCCCCCACCGTCCTTTGGAGCACCATTCGTCGACCGGCACCTCCCGATGCTGCTCCTGTAGCGAAAAGTCTCCAGGGTGCGTCCATATCCTACACACGCACACATACACACACCCACACAATCCAACCTGCACAGACACAAACATACACGCCTACACACACATACATACATACACACATAACCATACACTCATCCCTGCCCATAGACAAACATACACACACTCATGATTGTGAAAAACAATTTGAATTCAAGATGACAAAATTCTTTTTTTTTTTTTTTCAGTTCAATCTGGCTGCAAAACATCCCATAAGAAGCAGAGCTTTTAAAATTCCCATGAACTATTCATTGTCTTAAACATTTCCTGACATAAAAGATTGATACAATTTTTGTTACGCACTACCTTTCTTTCCTTTGCCTATATCTTACAATGTCAAATGTCATCCACAAAAAGGGAGCAACCTGTCCTGCCACATCAATGTATTTTAGGAAGATTTATGTGGATAAAGTGTTTCACGGTTGTCATTGTTTGCTTTCTTCGTTTCGGCGATCGCAGATGATCGCTGACGGTGCATAAAACAATAGTTGACATATGGCAAAACAAAAGTAACCGTGAAAGGATAGTTTATTTGCATATTTATAATAAAAATATTTTATTATTCCGCGTCTGAAAATTTTGATTCATACTTGGAACAAGTAACTATTTGATTAAATTATATGTTTCTTTTTATAGTTTACTAGCGGTACCCGCACGGCTTTGCCTGTAGTAGAAAATTAAAAATTCATTTGGTTCGCTTGTATATTTACAAATAATGGATGAAGAACTTCTCACTAATATGCTATGTTAATTTTCTCGTCCGTGTTATGGTAATTTGTTCGTCCATGTTCTGGTAATTTACTCGTCCATGTTACGGTAATTCGCTCGGTAAAATGGGCTTAAAATTGGAATAGAAAAAGATCGAATTTTTTGAAAAATCGCTTCGAGGTACTCACTCCTATACTACGAACTAATTGTGCGCCAAATTTTATGAAAATTGGCAGAACAGTCAAGGCGCTACGCTCGTAACAGAGATCCAGACATCCAGAGATCCAGACTTTCAGCTTTATTATTAGTAAAGATATAAAATCTTACTCTCTTATCATTTGTCAAACATTTTGTTTCATGGTAGACTTTTGTTTTGCAAAAAAAAGGACAAACGATAATATTGATTTGGAATTAATCATATTGGAATGATAACTTCGATTAAAAGTTGAGTAAGGTAGGTGCGGGTATTAAGGCCTGTCGGGTAATAAGGCCTAAACAGCGAAAATATAATTTAAAATGGTTGTAGCCGCTCAAAAACGCTATCGTAGATAGTTTACACTCCCAGATGGCACCTCAAACTGGTCGCAACGCCATGCTCAGTTGTTTTGACCAGCGAGCCCAGATTCATTTTCACGGAACGCTTGTAAGACACGAATAATAAAAAATCGTCAGATTGAAATGTAAGTAATTTTTGTAATATCATACATTTAGACATAGTTTTGCGCTACAGTTATCTGTCTTGAATGCTTCTATCGATATTTCATGTCTGAGTGAAATATTATGATCGAATTATTGTACTTTTTTTAATTCGACGTCAGTGGCTAATAAGGCCGACGAAAGTTGGCCGTAGGCCTTATTATACTCCTTTTTTTTTGTAACGTAGTTTTTCAGCTGTGCATCTTATTTTGAACCTTTCTCAACATGGTATGAGTGTTTATTAGTAATTGCGGCTGTTTACGACTTGGTTTATTCTTATTTTAGTGCCTACATCATGATGCCCCCCAAACGAGCACTGTGGTCTGATAATGACTTAGTGTCGGCTGTCCAAGCAGTAAGAAGCGGTATGCTGAGCTCATATAAAGCAGCTGTGAGGTATAATGTTCCCAGGAGAACCATTAGAAACCATCTCCAGACCGGAAGTTTGAAAAAAACACTTGATAGAAAATCTATTCTCAGTGATGACCAGGAAGCTGATCTTGTAATCAGAATTTTGAGGTTTGCTGAAGTAGGGTTGCCTGTGACACCACGTATTCTCCAACGCTTGGTTTATAAATTTTGTGAGCTTAATAACATAAAACATAATTTTAATAAACTTGCTAAAGTTGCTGGTAAAGATTGGTTTAAAGCATTTATAAAAAGACATCCGGAAATATCTAGACGAAAAGCTCAATTTATGAACCCGGCCACAGCTCAAAAGCTTAACAAATTTATCGTTAATGATCACTTTAACAGACTAAATGAAATTTATGATAATCTGGACTTGAGAAGTCATTCTGAAAGAATATACAACATGGATGAGAAAGACTGTCGTCTCACAATTCACCACCAGCAGACTGTTTTGGCAAAGAAGGGGACATAATAGCTGGATGTGTAAATGCACTTGGTACTGCTATACCACCAATGATAATATTTAAAGGCAAACGGTTGAAGGCAGAATTATATGACAATTTGCCACCGGGTTCTTTGGTAGAAAAATCTACAAAGGGTTATATGACTAATAAACTTTTTACAGAATTTCTAAAGCACCTATCTAGATTTAAAAGTGCAGGAAAGTCCCTTTTAATATTTGATGGAGCGGCTTGTCACCTAGACTTGACAATCGTTGAAGTCGCCGATTCTCTCGATATATCATTATACTGTTTACCTTCGAACACCACTCATGAACTCCAACCCCTTGATAAAGCCGTCTATCGATCATTTGAACACCACTGGGATGCAGAAGTTTTATCTTTTATGGAACAAAACCCAGACAAAAAGCACACCAAGGCACGGTTTAATGTTATTCTTTCAAGTGTCTGGTCTAAATGCTTGACACATAGTAACATTACAAGCGGCTTTAAAGCCACTGGTTTGTATCCATTGAATCCACAAGTTATTTCAGAAACAGCTTTTGCTCCGTCTGTATTAACAGAAATTCCAGCTCCCGAAGCTGAGAAATTTCAAGAAAAAAATTTGCAACCTCGCACCTCCCTCACGCCAATAACCCCAAGGCCTTCCACATCGACAGCACAAGATGAAATAATTAATAGTACCCCAAACAAACCTCCTGGAACGACGTACGGCATGGTTTACGGTTCTAGTTCGAACGATGAAGAGGACAATGTACCACTAGCTCAACTAAAAATAAAGCATTTCAGGAGCTTATGCGTACTCCAGTCAAAAATACTGAAAAAACATCAATTTTAAGAAAAAATCTATTACTTATCGAGGAATTAAAGTCACCGAAGAGCTGTCTGAAGAATATAGAAAAGAGAAAAAAGCAAAAAATGACGTCAACCCTCAAAGAAAGACGATAAAAAAAATACCAAAAAAAACGATGCTAGTTGGTACTGTCACGCTTGTGAGGAGGATAAAATGATTGATATGAGGTCCTGTTCAAAATGCAACAGGTGGTATCATGAGCAATACGTCGGTTTGACAGCCGATGACGAAGATATTTGAGTGCCCTGACGGCTGTTTTTTTTTTTTTTTTGTTATTTTGAAGATTTTTAGCATACGTAATGCTTAAGGATATTAAAAATGATCTCAATTACCAATGTTAATAGCTTATTTTGATTATTTACGAGTGTTAAAATATTAGGCCTTATTGCCCTACCGTAGTATAATAATGCCTAATAGCAAGGTTTTTGTAAATAATTAATTTTATGTTTGTTTTCGGCAAGAAAGGCCGTTTTTTGTTATTTTCGTGTAGTAATTGAATGGTACTTTAATTAAATTTGCAATTTGCTGATTCGGATCCTTTTCTTTCGATTTTATTCCAAATCTCCCTTAGGTAGGCCTTATTACCCGCACCTACCTTACTACATTAATTTTTGGAATTTAGAGCCATAAAGAAATGTGAAGCTCTTACAGTGATTTATTGCCCAAGTGGAATTCAGTTTATGTACCTATTAATTCTGGTTGCAATGTTTATAGAACTCAAATTCTGCATTAAACTCAATTTAAAAAAAAATGCCCGTATCGATCTTTGGCGTCAAAAACTAAATGCTCTGTTGGGAAAAAAGCATCATTAGGGAAAAAAATCCGTTGAAAATCCGTTGTTGCCGGAAAAGCCTAAGAATGTGTACTTTTATTTTTTTAACAAACCGGCAAAATGGCAACAGGTGAAATTAAAATCAGTAAACCTTTCAATCGTCTACAAAAAAAGAAATAAGTCAATCAACATGAAAAAAATAATTTGTACTAGTTACAAGGCCTCAGAATATTTGCTAAAAAAGACTATAACTGTAGGTCTAATTAATTAAAAAGCTCCGAACAAGCTCCATTCCGAGCCGAAAAATATGCATTTTCAAATTGGCGTCACAATTTTCAGTATGACAATGTGTTTACAACTTAGTTTACAAAAGAATGATAGTTTTAATAAAGGTTTACAGAGATAAGACTGGGCTAAGTGGTATTTTTTGAAAAATTTGATTTTCGACACATGGCTCGACCCCTGAATTCCTGTCGTTCTCGAGAAAATTATAAGTGAAACCATTTCAGTTTATTCATCATTCACGTTTTTTCCTTCCCGCTCTGATTAACTTGTGCGGGCGAATAAAAAACAGATTGAAGTATTTCTTAACAAGAAAATTGTTCGATTGCTCCAAACTCCTACCCCAAAATTTAATGAGAGTTTGTTTCCATTTAAGTCCATCGTTCTGTTAATTTCTTCTTAAATCTATTCCTTATTTCTTGAAGTAAAGAAATCACGGTTGACAAGAAAACCCTATCGATTGATCCACCCCCCCCCTTCCTTTCCACCCCCCAGAAAAAATTAGTTTCCAAAATAAGCCGTATATCACCTTTCCGATGTCCACCTACGTATGACAATGTGTTTTAATCCTCGAATCATAGGAATCAAATTAACGTGAAACGCCCCACTCCTTTCAAACTGGGAATTCTAGAGTCCCCCCCCCCTATTGACAAATTTAAGCCTGAATCCTTGCCTTACTTCTCGTGATATAGCAGTCAGGCTTACATAGAAAATGGTTCAATTGCTCCACCTCTCCCCTCCCCCTTATTTTGAGCGACAGGCATCAAAAACTAATCAGCACCATTTACATGGAGTCTCATGTGTGTACCAACCTACATACGTTTCCATACAGTACGTTTTGCGCTAGAGTAGCCACAAAAATAGTTCACATTCATGCATACAGAGATACAAGGACATATTTTCCGGAAATTATCAAAATGAATTCAGCAAACCCCAAAACGCGTGAATCCATCAAAAATTGAAAATTTTCGAATCCAATTACTTTTTCCGTATATTAGATGTAGAGGTAGGTAAAAAAAAGAGTAAGACGAAAGTGAATCCGGACGAATAAAATGTTTTCACTTCGTATTTACATAAAAAGTTGAGAAATTTGAACGCCTTCGTTTTTTTCACAAAAGGTCGGTCTGGAAATTTAAACACTCATCTTGTAATCGATACTAAGATGACATCTCCTCCATTCCATCTTCATAGATAACCAGAGCCACGTCCTCTAGCTAACGTCCATCCGTAAAGCAAATACAGCCTTATGCTCCTGAAAACACCATTTTTAAAAGCAATATCTGAAATAGGTTTCTTACACGAAAGTTTGAGGCAAACATGAAACAGGAAACTTTCCATTCAGGGCGTTACAGACGCTGTAAGAGATATCGATAGCATTTTTCTTTCAAGAATGAGAAAGATCAGAAAAAGGCAAAACACAAACAAGAGTCGAGGCGGCTATATTTTCTCTAAGGACATTATTATAATGAATGATAATGTCGAATGGAGGAAAACCAAAATTTACCCAAGTACTTACAATTTATGGTATGTGATATCCTCAATTGACCTGCAAGAGAATACGTCTTTGTAAACGCATCTTCTTCTTAAGTTACTTAGGAGCCACTTATTAATTACGTTAGGATGGTTTTGGCAATTTTTGACCCCCCCCTTTCTGTAAGGGAACGTAAAATTTTCAAACCACTCCCCCCTCCCCCCATTCTTACGTAAGGTTCCATTTCGTTTTCAAAATATTAAAATGTTGTTTGAAAAGGATCAGTTACACTTATCAGTTTGACTTAAATCAAAGATTTTCATTTTTCACCAGATAAGTTATGTTATTTTATTGCAGTCACTGACGTCGTGGTTGGTCCACGTTATCTAAGTAGTACTTTAAGTACTGCTACTCCTAGCGTAATTAAAAACGCCGCGCGTAACATAAACAAGCATCTCAATACATTTCTTTGTCTAATGTATACGAATCTTACATCAAGGGAATCGTTATTAAATTCTCTATTATTAAACTATTTTTAAAAACCTTTCTGTGTCAAGAAATATGTACTAAAAAGTTGGAATCTGGACTGAATGTTTTTTTTTGACATGTTTTTGTATATGATGCGATACTAATTACAAATAAAACATGACATACATAGTGCGATTCTTTTATTATATTTTACACTATTCATTCTTAGTAAAACAAGTAAAAAACAGCTCAGCCTAATAAGTTTTTACCTTCCAGACGCAAATGAAATATGATCCGTACCAAACAACTTAACCGCGCGATTTTTCATATAAAATATCGACTTGGAAAATATTACGTAAGAATGAGTTTCCCCCCCCCCCCCCCAAGTAAGGATATGTAGAGATTTTCCCAGTCCCCCCTCCCCCCTCGGGATCCTTATGTAATTAATGAAAGGCCCCTAACTACAAACTTCAGGACCGTTATTGTAAAGGTTCCATGACTTACTTCTAGACAGACGAGTAAGCAAAAGCATTGAAATCGTTAGAGTTGCGTACAATGCTACTTAACTCATGCTCTAATTAGTCGCAGTTGTTCTAAACGCAGGGTAAGGTGTTTTCAAGTAAATTTAGTCAGCTTACCCAAGATTTTTTTAATTGATTTACCACTGAAATTTTTATAACTGAAAAAAAAAAAATCAGTCATAAAATAACTGAAGTAAAAAACACTTCATCTTTCAACGATCACGGCTCGTATAGCTATTAATAATGTTCTTTGGATTGATCATTTTCAACCATAATGTGGTCAGAAAATGGTTCAATTCTAATTATCTAACTAATAAACCCATAATCTTATTCAACAATCATTTTGCTAATACCAATATTTTTACCAGTTTTTCACGGCATTGTTAAAGCATGAGTAGTAGGGAAAAGGTCATTCAATAATTAAAGAGACAAATTGGTGTGAGGAAAAGACTTTTGGAAATGGAAGTTTAATAGTCTGAGGTCCTAAGTTTGCATTGTTAATATGAGTTCTGATTGGATAATTAATTAACATTGCACTATTTATACCCTCTAAATTAAGTTAAACGATGTCTGATATTCCTGAAAATTCCACATCGGTTGAGCAAATTCAGTGATTATTTTTTTGACTGAATAAGTTTGAAAAAAAACTAATGAAAACCAACTCTAACCTGACTAAAGTCTACGGTGAAAGTTGTATTAACTGTGCAATTTTTTTATAAGTTTGTAGAACAGTTCAAAAATGGTCGAGAATCCGTGTCGGATGAACACCGTTCGACCCTGCTGTTTAAATTTCAACTTATTCATTTCAAAATCGAATAGTACCGTAGAATTTTTCTCAGTTAACAAATACAATTTTTACATCGGTACACAAGTGCAAACAGTACAATTTTTCTCAGTTCGTGGCCAATATTTCGCAGGCATGTTTTTGAAGAAGGTGAAGCCAGCAATGAGAGAGAAACGTCGTGGATCTCAGGGAAAAGGTGTAATTATCCAGCCAGATAACGCATGTTCTTGTGTTGCTCAATTAACCAGTGAAACTTTTGATAAAATGGGCAGGATGGTGCCGCCTCATCCCCCTCAAAGCCCCGATTTTTCAGTCTATGATTTCCATTTGTTTAATCCTCTAAAAAAAGAACTTACGTTGTGAAAAAAGTTCCAGGATAACAAGGATGTCAAGAAATTTGTGAGAACTTGGATCCGACACCAAGACGAAAGAGTCTGACAGTTGGTATAGGAAACTAGTTACCCCATTGGGAACAAGCAGATAAATGTTGATGGGATTATGCTGAAAAGCAGGAAAAGTCTTATTTTTCGGAAATAAACGAATCTTTTCTCCTTCTCAGTTTGTCTCTAATTATTAAATGACCCTCGTATATAACTAATATTAAATATACTCTATTTAAATGGTTAAATCACTGCCTTGGGGTGTTTTAACACTAGAATTACAGCAGTCTTTGTATAACTAGAAATACGGCGGGTTCAATTTGACCCTCTGAGAAGAATCTGCATAGTTCCCAACATAATGTTATATATTTGTAAAAATTAGTTTACAATAAAGATATTTATAACAAATCCAGTTTATTTTAAGGAAGCAGAGAATTTAAAGAAGTATAATGAAATAGTTTTAAAAAGTTTAAATTACCCTCAAAATAACGGATGTTGTTTCAGTTGCATTTCACAAACTAGCGGCTAATGTTCCCTTTTTTGTACAAAAACATTATGAATGCTTCAAGATCTTGCAATGATATGTTCCAAGAGGCATTTTTGAGCTTCTGCTCTGTTTCAGCATTAGTAAATGTGTTTGCATTTCTTTTTTGCTCAAAAGGGGAAAAATGATATTTGCCCACATTTAGGTGCAACCATTTAGTTTGGGTATGTATTAAAATAAAATTTTCTTGATAAGTTTATTTTAGGACAAAGCACAGTCGTTTAGGAAAAGTCAAGGAAGGATTAATCTTTTTGTGAAAATAGAGAGAAGCAGTTAGCACAAGAAAAGTCTGATTGGGGTCAAATGACCCCGTACGTAATTCCAGTGAAGCTCTCTTTCGAGATTTAAATTAACTAATATGTCAAAGTCATACTTAACACGCAATGGGAGAAGTACTTAGAAAAAAATGTACAAGCAGAATGAAGTGCAACAATTTAATGATTAAAGTATTTGCTGAAGAAAAGATAAAAGAAAATGAACAAAAGCAACGACTGCAGAAGAAAGCTAGATCATCAAGACTCAGCACAACACCCAAGTTGAAAATTCTACATAATAAAGAAAAAAGGACACTATATAAGCAACAGTTCCAATTTCCTATCTTTTGATTCAGAAGACTGAACTCATTCATTTCAAGTTCCTCGCGTAGACGCTGATGGCAGCCTGGATCAATGAGCCTTGGTAACAAATAATGTATTATTTATTTAGAGCAAAGGAAATCAGAATTGTTGATACAATTTTGCTATAGAACGGATGGGTGCGTTTCGTGCAAACTATGTGAACTGAGCCTTATACCTCCCGCGGAGACTTTATTATTTGAATTGACTGATATTCTTAATGTTTTATTCTGAAATTTCAAATGATTGAATGAAATCTTGTTTTCATTCTGTGTAGCTATTTTGTGTAATTATTACTATTTGGTTTGTCTAATACTAGATCTTTTGTTATACTTGGATCGTGTTGTGTGATATTTGTTTAATTCAAAGTGCAACGATGTCGACGTCAGCAAGTTGTTTCATACTTCATAAGTTAAATAGTGTTTGTTTATTTTGCCATCTTAGCGAGCAGACCCAAAAAGTTATATAAAATGGCATTGTTTTCGTAAATTAAATTTTTTTGTCTCAAGGATAAACTTTTTTTTTCTTAGTATCTCTTCAATCTGAATCAATACCTCTTGTGAGAATAAAACAAATGTATGAAAAATCCCAAAGCTTTAGATCATAATCTTTTCACCTTTTTCCAATGAGTTTAAAGTCTGAAAAATCATTTTACACATCCAATTGAGTTGTTTCAATTTTTAAAAAAATTCATTTATTTTCATTTATATTAGATTTAATTTAACAATATCCATTCAAACCCAAATT
The DNA here is from genome assembly GCF_026930045.1 of Uloborus diversus. Lineage (NCBI taxonomy): Eukaryota > Metazoa > Arthropoda > Arachnida > Araneae > Uloboridae > Uloborus > Uloborus diversus. Next base: position 96,787,339 of record NC_072738.1, read on the forward strand.
TTTGGTGGAAATCTCTTATTGATGCTATTAAGTACGCAATAAATCGGAAAAAAATGCAGAGCATTTTATGCCTCTCAAACTAAGATTATATATACCTAAGAGAAGAAGTTCCGACCAGAACTAAGCGAGCCTATAACATATCCCCGTATAGCATATCCTGTAGGCAAATCAAAATCCTGAACTTAAGACAGATTTGCTGCAAACGAACTATGTTGGAAAAAGCTCTTGATAAAGAACATGTATAGAGCAGTTTTTTTTTTAATTTATTTATTTATTTAGCTATTTTCAGGGTGTTATAGAATTCGCCTTAAAATGTTAAAAAGGCATATTTGACATAATTTGCAGTTTTAGCTAATTTAGAGAATATTGATTAGATACTAGAAAGTCTAGGTTGGTGTAATGTAAAAGTAGGTTCGTTTAATTGTTTTTTTTTTCCTCTTTTTTCCGGAAAAATAAGCTAAAAATGGAGAAAATTTCAGAATCTACACAATATTTTCAATTTTTTGGGGGCAAAAAAATAGTTTTTCTCACTGTCGTAGGGATTAAGAAAATTGTTCAGAAAATGCCTTTAAAAGAACTTAATCAAAAAAATGCGCTCTATACATGTTTGTTATCATGAGCTTTTTCAAATTTTCTTTGAAGCAAATCTGCATTCCGCCTTTAAATTCGCAACCTATAGACTTTTATTTTCCCCGTCCTAATGATGTAAAAGGCTTTCAACTGTTAAAAACTGATCGAAATAATTGTTCAAATGAAAAAGAAATTTTCTGTACATGTTCTTCATCAAGTGCTTTTTCCAACATAGTTTTTCTGAAGCAAATCTGTCTTTCTAGTTAGGGTCTATATTTCCCTTAAGTATCCACATAGGAGCTAATGTTAATTTTTTTTTTGAAATGTCCAAAATTTAACGGAAAATTGTTCAAATCAGAAGGATATATTCTATACATGTACTCCCTCAAGAATGTTTACCAACAAAGCTTGTTTGAAGCAAATGCACCTTAACTTCAGGTTTGAAGTTAGTATGAAGATATTTTCGGTCTCTTAGCCTTTGTATGAGAGGATTTCCCTAACTGGGATTCTTCGCAATTTTCCTTCTTACCACCAGTGTTTTTGACGCTCAAAGATCAAGTGATAATAAATTTTGACCAATTTTTATCGACAGAATCATAGTAAAACGATTGTTGCCCAAAAGTTAGCTATCGCGCCACAATTCCAATGATCGGAATTTCCCCTTATCTGCTTTAATTCTAATTGATATCCACTGAATAATGTCCTCTCAAGTTTTGTTTGTATGTTATTCTATCCTTCATGTGTTGTGATAACTACTGTGGTTGTGTTGCTCCAAAAAATAAATAAATAAATAAATAAATAAATAAATAAATAAGCTTACGTGAATAGTAGCAATCGAGTAACTCGCCACTATTCCAAATTTTAATGCTCGCCAGATAATAGCAGTTTTGGTTTGAAAATAAATACGTCGTTGCCATCCGAAAAAAAAAGAGAAACTCGTCTTTACTTCCTTTGACAAACATTTAAAGGCTTTATTTAAGAAGAGCTTTACGTGAACTGTCATTGTTTACCTCAACATTTATTTAAGTTGTTGTTGTAGCTAGTCCTCATTTGTTAGTAAAGCCAACCAAAGCTCCAGTGACTCTGAGCATATCGAGCACACAGGACGGATCCACATGTTGACCCTCTTAAGATAATCAAGACAATCAAGGACAGGATCTGTGTAGCCATGTAAGCAGTAAATTGTGGGCACGTAGCAAAAATTTTAACTTTGTCTTTGCATGTCATAGATTTCACATGCTCACTGCGGAAACGAGATATGACAGTTTGCTTCTGTCTGCTGCGGAGACAAAGAACTACCAGGTAGTTTCTCCTTCGTAAAGTAGCAGGTAAGACTATAGAGCCACGAAGATTTATGAAGAGGGAATACAATTCTGAAAGAGTCAAAGTGAGAAAAGTCAGAGAAAGCGTGGGTAGAAATGCGCCAGTTTTAGCAACCCTATCTGCAATTTTTGTTGCCAGCTACGTCGACATAAGATGGGATCCATTGCAAGCGAATTTCACGAGAGATGGGAAGAGTTTTCAGTTTGTTCAAAATATCCACTCCTGTTCCGTCATGACAGTTTGAAAGATGTTAGATAGCACTTCGGTTGTGGTTCCGAGTTCGTTAAGTAATTTAAGCAACTAAAACTTGCGACCTGTTACCTGACAACAAATACGAAATTCAGTCTAATTTTTCAACATCATAAACAGGTGTGCCCCCCAAAGGAGGAGGCGTACTCCATTTAAATGCTACGTAGCAGCCCTCCTAGAATGAGCCCTCAAAAATATCATGAAAACTCCCTAGAATCGAAATTAAAATTACTTATCCGTAGAACATTTCCATGAACCCCTTACTACGGGCACTCCTGTCAAAACTCCTCCACGATTTCTCTTGAAAGAAACTTCTACACTGTAAAAACGATTCAGAAAAGTTCCTGGAAAATAATACGTAGCTGATATGCCCAATTTCTGCCAGTAACATATCGCGCAAAAACCAGGAAAGTTTCCCGATAAAATTCAGTAACCTTTCTGAAAAATGCAGAAATCTTCCAATTTAAAGTCAGTCGTGCATCCAGAACTTCAGAGTAATCTTAGGTAGTGATAATATAACAGCTTGGCACCTTCCTGAATAATCACAGTTGCAAAAGCAGTATTGCAAAAATAGCCAATGCTTGCCAGAATTGCAAGTATTAAGCATCTAGCTTGATTTCAATTCTTGCAAAGCTACGTGTACTCCATACTTATTTGCTCCCTTTGGGAGTTTAATCAGCAAGGACGAGCCTTAATCGAACGGAAGCCGATACACCTTATAAATATTTTTAGTTAATCTTTAAACTGGGAGCTATAAATATTTTTTACAACAGAGAAGTCCGCATTTGGACAACTTGTAGCAATGCAGGAAACTTTTTGACTATGATACTTTATATTTCCAGGAAGTGGATAAAAACCATTGAAATCCCGAAACGTTACACGAAAACACTCAGGAACGTTTCGGAATTTTTTAACAGTGTAGTTTACACACCAACTTTAGATTTTAATTGTAACTAGCTGCGTCGCCCGGCTTTGCATGGTTCACCTTGAAAATAAAAGTTATGTCAAGTGACGCGTGTTCAAAAATCGGGCTTGAACAAACAAAAAATCAGTAAAAATTTGCGGCAGATTTCTGAAAAATAATCAAAAAGTAAACATTTTAAATCCTCCGATTAGAGGAGAAGCCTTAAAAACGAAACCCAGAATTTTATTTGCTCATATTCGAGACAAAAAATGGCAACAGATCTTTTTCTCAATGATTTTCTTCACGCTATAAATTTTAATAAAAGCATTGTAGCGGAAAATTGGGATGAAGCACATAATAATAATTTGAATGGAGGAAAGCCTTCGAAAAGTAGGGATTTAATGTCAAAATCTGTGTGTCATAATTGAAATTTCCGCTAATTATTATCAGAGGATTATGTTAAATAGCCAAACATAAAGACGGGAAGATTACGAATCCATCGATAGCTGGTTCGATTGTCAGTTCACTGTCGTTCGGGCAAAGTAACTTGGACCTACATACATACATAGTTGCATACATAGGTACATAAGTTTAGTTTTTAATTATATAAGATTACTTAACGCCTTGAATTTCATTATATTAATACGTTAATGTTTTTATCTGTGGGCACGGTAGAGCTTCCTGCCAAGTCGAGCAAAAACAAAAATTCGGATCAATGAAAAACAAAACCCGTACCAACCTTCTATAAGCCTTCGAGAAAAAAGAAACTCGCGGCACTTTTGACCCCCTTTAACTTTGTTGTGGAAAATGTTAGAAGTCTGAATTTTTAGTGACTAAGGGAACATGCAATAGCGAGCTATATTAGAAAATTTCGTTCCATCACTAACAATATACGATTCATTGCTATCGAAGTTCTGGAATTTTGTCACTGACAGGATCAAAAATCTAAGGCACTTCTAGCAGTCACCGTCAGAGTAAAATACAGTTTGTATTTAGCATGTAACAAAAAAACATTGAAACATTCCGAGATTTAACTCACGTGATAATTTAAGAGTAGCTTTCTATTATTGTCAATAATTAGTTATCCAATAGTTGTCGCTCTCTCAGATGTTTTTCTGAATCAAATAGGAAATCCCGCATAAGTCGCCGTTGTTACATTTAGATTTAATTGCAAATACAAGATATACAAAAAATGGCAATGCCGCAAAATTTGTCGATTGCATCGATTTGTAAATTATCGAAATAGACTGTTTTGAAGTTAGTATGAAGATATTTCGACTTTCCCAAATCACGGAAACATTTCGATCACTGACATTCTTGGAAATTTTCCTCATTTTTGACAATTTACTTGACACCAAAATATTTAGAGCGAAAGTGTTTTGGCCTATGTTTTATTGAATGAAAAAAACGAAAAGTTGTCCAAAATTTGGCAATGACGCCGAAATCACTATGAGAAAAAATAAAAGAAAATGGGAAGAAATATTACCAAAAGAAATGAAACCCCACCGAAAACATAAGATGTTTACTAATCGGTATCTTAAATTGTAGGTCTTATCTTACCTTTTACCGATTTTTTTTTTTTTTTTTTTTTTTTTTTGGGAGGTTTGCATCTTTATTGCTTAGAGAGTTATTTTAAATTCGACTGAAGAAAATGCACAGTACTTTTTAAAAGAAAACTCAATATATTAGCAAAATATTTACAACTTCAAATATTCAAATAGCTAATTTACAAATCGGACTGCATAAAAATCTTTTTCCGTGTTCCATCATTTTTTTTTCGCTCAGTTCACTTCAAATTCGGAAAGCGGTGGGAGGAAGGAAAAATTCAAAAGTAGAAGTTCAAGGCTAACCTTGATCAGTTGTGACAAATGTACAGTTATGCAAATCTCATTTCCATCGTAGAAAGTTGTGAGATCTAATGTAAAACTAAATCAAATATAGTGAGTTGGCAATCTCATGGCAACATACTAACGTAGCAAGAACAGGTACTTCTCTGATTCGCTAGCAAAGACGACTAAGTCGCCAAACGTGGTTAAATCTAGACTAAGGCCCCTATATATACGGTCCATATAGCGGCTCTAATCTAGACTAAAACGGTAACATCTGACCTAGTAATATTTTAATTCATATTTTTTAAATTTATCTTCTTTTAATGCGTAGACTATCCTGAATATTATCGCGAATGACTGCTTGACGATATTCGTTCGCGCAAACTGGAAAAGCACAGAATAATCTACTATTTCGAGCATTCCTATTGTTATATACAGTGCAAGCAGGCCTAATTTACGTAATATGTAAGTAAGCACAATTAAGAAAGGAAATCGCTGTTGTTAGGTATATACTATTATTTTAGCCCGTAATTGCCTAATTACTGTTTTTATTACAGCAATAAAGATGTCTAATATTAAAATGGCAGCTATAAACATTACAAGGTAACCAAATAGGCAATAGTTTATGAAATGATTGTTAAATTGGTGTTTCCCAAGATAATAAGTAAAACAATTGAGTAGGTTTAAAATTAAATTTTTCCATTTAGATTAGGTTTTACATTTGGATTATCACAATTGTTTTTTCCAGTGGAAGCAAGACAAGCATTTTTGTACAGTTTTTGCTTTTTGGTGAGATTAATGTATCGAGTTTATCGATAAGAGCCAAATTCTTTTCCATGAGTCAATCGTAAACTTCGAAAAATGCCTTATATTTAAATTGGATACTTTAATAAAACTTCTGTCATTGTAGATTATTAAAATGATGTTTTGATGATTAGAGGTAGAAAGAAAGACTAAGTTTCTTAACTAAGTTGAAAGTTCTGTAAGCAGTTCTCTGTAAGTTGAAAGCATTGCTGCACTCATAGCAAAACATTGTAACACTGTGAGCATTGTTAAAGCGCAACATCCAAAGCAATATATAGTCAAAAACTTCAAGAAATATTTTCTCTTTTAATAGGATACCCAACGGAAAAATCTAATTGTGAAAACTATTTAATTGATATTTCACGAAATTATGAACTATCAATGAGTGCAACAGAACAAAGACGCTCTAAAAGTTTTGAAGCTACGGAATTTCCAATCGCAAATTACTGCCGGAAAAAAATGAATTATTTTCATTTAGAAAAAAAGAAAAGAAAAACTTATTCAAGCACCTTACTATAAAAGTAAGAATACAGAAGTGTTAAGCAACCTCCACGTTCTCATTTTAATTTTCCTCAAAGAGAAAACAGACATTACCTATTCCAAGTTCGAACTTTAACGCAGTAAGACGTCTCGCGCAAGAAATTGATAGTCAAGTTTCGGCTCTCAACTTTCAAAAGCTTTAGTTAATTGCTACAGACAAAGCACAAGGGTCCTTTAATGTTTTCACGTCTGTCTTCGGAGCACAATATTTTCAAATTGTCCAACACCACAGAAAAAAATCATTGCAATTTCTTTTTCAAATAAAAGACATTTTGAGACAAAACGAAATACCCAACAGTTTCTTAACTGCTGTAAGCAGTGAAAGAAACTGTTTCAGCAACTCGTTCTTAGCAACATATTTTAGCTCTGTAAGAATTTATGAAACGCTGCATTCACAGCCATAAGTTCATTTCAATTTCCTATAATCTCTACTTAGAACACAATATTTTCAACTTGTCCCAAATCACACAACAAATACCTGAACTATATGTACTATTATTTCTTCGTAAACAAAAGACATAGAGAAGCAAACAAATAAACAGATATTGTGTTATTTGAAATATTTTAGTTAAAGAGTTATCAAGTTTAGATAATAGTTCTCTTCCATGAGGCAGTCCTAAACTTTAAGAAATTCTTTTTATTTTTATAGGATTCCCTACTAATAATACAGATAGTGTTAATTATTTATTTGATATTTAAAGAAACCATGAACTATCAAGAGATACTAAAGAAACAAAATATTCTAGAAATTTTGAAGCTACAGAATTTGGAATAAACAGCACTTGACTGCAGGCAGGAAAGTGAATAATTTTCATTTTGAAGAAACGAAGTCTGCACAATTATGCAAACATATTAATAAAAAGGTTAGGATACAAATGATTTATGCAACCTCATCTTCCTCATTTACTTATCTTTAATTCTGAGCGAGAGAACAGACATTACCTATCCCACGTTCCACGCTTAACGCAGTAAGACGTCTCACAGGGGATTGCTAGGCAAGTTTCGGGTTCTCAATGAAAGCTTTCTTTATTAGCTACATACTTAGCAATCTGTTGATTTTATGTTTACAAATCTGTATTCAGAATACATAATTTTTTACTTGTCCAGCACCAAAGAAAAAAAATCATTGCATTTTTTTAAAATAAAAGACGTTTTGAGACAAAACAACAGTCTTGTTCACTGCTGTTAGCATTGAAGCAATACATTGTAGTTCTGTAAGCTTTGCTGAAGCGCTACATTCAGACCCATAATTTTTATTTCAATTGCTTCTAATCTCTACTTAGAACACAATATTTTTACCTCAACCCACATTACATAACAAAATACCTAACCTACATTGACTATTATTTATTTGTAAGCAAAAGACATTAAGAAGCCAACAAATAAACAGTTACTTTGTTATTTAAAATCTTTCGTATGGAGAATTATTAAATTGACCGATAAGAGAAGAATTCTCTTCCATGAGGCAGTCGAAATCTTAGAGAAATTGTTTATATTTTAATAGGATTCAATACTAAAAATTCAGCAAATGTAAATTATTTAATTGATATTTCATGAAACCACAAACTGTCAAAAGGGACAAGAGAAACATTAAATTCTAGAAACTTTGAAGCTGCAGAATTTGAAATAGGCCCTGACTGCCAGCAGCAAAGTGAATAATTTTCATTTGGAAGAAACGGAGTTTAAATAATTATGCGAACAAATTAATAAAAAGGTTGGGATAAAAAAAGATTTATGCAACCTCATCTTCGTCTACTTATCTTTAAACAAACATTACCTATCCCAAGTTCCACGCTTAACGCAGTAAGACGTCTCACAGGGGATTGCTAGGCATGTTTCAGGTTTCTGAATTAAAGCTTTCTATATTAGCGACATACATAGCAAAAGTTTCATTTTATATTTTGAAGTCTGCTTTCAGAGTACAATATTTTCAAATTGTCCAACAGCACAGAAAAAAATCATTGCAATTTCTTTTTTTGAATAAAAGACATTTTGAGACAAAACAAAATACCAACAGTTTCATCACTGCTGTAAGCAGTGAAAGAAACAGTTTCAACAACTCATTCTAAGTAGCATATTTTAGCTCTATAAGAATTCATCAAGCGCTGCATTCACAGCAATAAATTCATTTCGATTTCCTATAATCTCTAAATAGAACACAATATTTTTAACTTGTCCCAAATCTCACAACAAATACCTGAACTATATTTACTACTTTTTGTTCTTAAAATACATTTAGAAGCCAACAAATAAAAAGTTTTTATGTTATTTAAAATATTTCATTTGGAGAGTTTTTAAGTTTAACGTTAAGAAAATAGTTCTCTTCCATGAGGCAGTCCTAAACTTTAAGAAATGGTTTTTATTTTTATAGGATTCCCTACTAATAATACATGTAATGTAAATTTTTTATTTGATTTTCAAAGAAACCATGAACTATCAATAGATACTAAAGAAACAACAAATTCTACAAATTTTGAAGCTACAGAATTTGGAATAAACAGCACATGACTGCCGACAAGAAAGTGAATAATTTTCATTTAGAAGAAACGAAATCTACACAATTATGCAAATATATTAATAAAAAGGTTAGGATACAAATGATTTATGCAACCTCATCTTCCTCATTTACTTATCTTTAATTCTGAGCAAGAGAACAGACATTACCTATCCCAAGTTCCACGCTTAACACAGGGGATTGCTAGGCAAGTTAAATGTTCTTAATGAAAGCTTTCTTTATTAGTTACATACTTAGCAATCTGTTTATTTTATGTTTACAAATCTGTATTAGAGTAAATAATTTTTAACTTGTCCAGCACCAAAGAAGCATTAATTTTTTTTTTAAATAAAAGACGTTTTGAGACAAAACAAAACAACAGTCTCGCTTACTGCTGTTAGCATTGAAGCAATACATTGTAGCTCTGTACGCTTTGCTGAAGTGCTACATTCAGACCCATAATTGTATTTCAATTGCTTCTAATCTCTAAGTTGAACACAATGTTTTTACCTTAACCCACATTACATAACAAAGTACCTAACCTACGTTGACTATTATTTATTTGTAAGCAAAAGACATTAAGAAGCGAACAAATAAACAGTTACTTTGTTATTTAAAGTCTTTCGTATAGAGAATTATTAAATTAACCGATAAGAGAATAGATCTCTTCCATGAGGCAGTCGTAAGCTTTGAGAAAACTTTTTGTTTTAATAGGATTCAGTACTATATTAATTCAGCAAATGTAAATTATTTAATTAATATTTCAAGAACCCACAAACAGTCAATAGGTACAACAGAAACCACAAATACTAGAAATTTTGAAGCTGCGGAATTTGCAAGAGGCCATGACTGCCGGCAAGAAAGTAAATAATTCTCATTTAGAAAAAACGAAGGATAAATAGTTATGCAAACATTTGCTAGACAGGTTAGGACACACATATTTAATGCAACCTCATCTTCCTCATTTACTTATCCTTCATTCTGAGTGAGAGAACAGACATTACCTATCCCAAGTTCCACGCTTAACACATTAAGACGTCTCACACACTAAGGGGATTGCTAGGCAAGTTTCTGGCTCACACATAAAGCTTTGTTTATTATACATATGAATAGTTTCATTTAAAATTTTTAAACCTCTATTCAGAATACATATTTTCTAACGTGTCCAGCACCACAGAAAAAATCTTTGCATTTTTTTTCAAATGAAAGACTTTTGAGACAAAACAAAACAACAGTTTCGTTTAGTGATGTTAGCATTGTAGCTCTGCAAGCATTGTTAAAGCGCTACATTCAGAGCCTTAATTTTATTTCAATTGCTACTAATCTCTACTCAGAAAACAATATTTTATACTTAACCCACATTACACAAAATATACCTGTAGTATATTTACTATTATTTATTTATAAGCAGAAGACATTCAGAAGCCAACAAAACAGTTACTTTGTTGTTCAAAATCTTTCGTGTGGAGAATTATTAAATCAACCAATTACAGAATAATTCTCTTCCAAGACGCAGTCGTAAATTTTAAGAATTTTTTTTTATTTTAATAGGATTCCCTACTAAAAAATCAGCTAGTGTAAATTATTTAATTGATATTTCATAAGACCATGAACTATCAATATGTTCTACAGAAACAACCAATTCTAGAATTTTGAAGCTACAGAATTTGGAATAAATAGCAAATGACTGCCTGCAGGAAAAATAATAATTTTTATTTCTAAAAAAAAGAAGCATAAATAGTTATGCAAACTTCATCTTCCTCTACTTATCTTTAATTCTCAGTGAGAGAAGAAACATTACCTATCCCAAGTTCCACGCTTAACGCAGTAAGACGTCTCACAGGGGATTGCTAGGCATATTTCGAGTTTCTCAATTAAAGCTGTCTATATTAGCCACATACATAGCAAAAGTTTCATTTTATATTTTCAAATCTGTATTCAGAATACATCATTTTCAACTTTTTCAACACTAGAAAAGAAATCATATCACGTTTTTCGATTGAAAGTCGTTTTGAGTCAAAACAAGTTTCGGTCACTGCTGTTATCATTGCAGCAACACATTGCAGCTCTGTAAGTATTGTTGAAACTCTAAATTCACAGCAATAATCTCATCTTAATTTATCCTACTCTCTTCTTAGAGAACACAATATTTTTAATTTAACATACATTACGCAAAAAAAAATACCTGAACGATATTTACTACTATTTATTTCTAAGCAAAATTCATTTAGAAACCAACAAATAAACAGTTACTTTGTTGTTTAAAATCTTTCGTCTGGAGAATTTTTAAATTAACCGATCCAAGAATAACTCTCTTTCGGCAGTCGTAAACTTTAAGAAATGGTTTTTATTTTAATAGGATTCCCTTTTAAAAAATCAGCTATTGTAAATTATTTATTGATATTTTACGAAACCATGAATTATCAATAAGTACAACAGAAAAAAAAATCAAAATATTTTGAAACTGATGAATTTGGAAGAGGCCATGACTGCCGGCAAGAAAGTGAATAATTCTCATTTAGAAAAAACGAAGCATAAATAGTTATGCAAACATTTACTAAACAGGTTAGGGTACAGTACAACAGGTAGGTTGTTTAATGCAACCTCATATTACCTATCACAAGTTCCACACTTAATGCAGTAAGACATGTCACAGGTGATTGCTAGAAGAGTTTCGGGCTCTTAACTTAAGCTTTGTTTATTAGCTACATACATAGGAATAGATTAATTTTATGTTTCCAAATCTTTATTTGGAATACATAATTTGCAACGTGTCCAGCACCTCAGAAAAAAAATCGATTTTTTTTTTTCAAATAATAGACTTTTGAGACAAAACAAAACAGATTCGTTCACTGTCGTTATTATTGTAGAGACACATTGTAGCTTATTAAGCATTGTTGAAGAGCGACATTCAGAGCGATAATTTCATTTCAATTGCTTCTAATATCTCCCCTAAGAGAAAACAAAACTTTTAACTTAACCTACATTACACAAAAAAATACCTGAACTATATTTACTTTTATTTATTTGTAAGCAAAAGACATTTAGAAGCCGACAAATAAACAGTTACCTTGTTATGTAAAATCTTTCTTTAAAAGAATTTTAAAATTAACCGATTATAGAATAACTATCTTCCATGAGGCAGTCGTAAACCTTCTAGAAATAATTTTTATTTTAACAGAATTCCCTACTAAAAAATCGGCTATTGTAAGTTATTTAATATATATTTCAAGAAATCATAAACTATCAATAGGTACTACAAAAGCAACAAATTTTAGAAATTTTGTAGTTTACGAATTTTGAACAGGCCGTAACTGCCGCCAGGAAAGAGAATTATTTTTATTTGGAAAAACCGGAGCATAAATGATTATGCAAACACTTTATTAAACAGGTTTGGATGCACATGTTTTTTGCAACCTCGTCTTCCTCATTTTCCTATCTTTAATTCTGAGTGAGAGAACAGACATTACCTATACAAAGTTCCACGCTTAACGCAGTAAGACGTCTTACAGGGGATTGCTATTCAAGTTCCGGGCTCTCAACTGAAGCTCTGTTTATAAGCCACGTACATAGCAATCGTTTCATTTAATCCTTTCAAATCTTTGTTTCGAATAATATTTTTATCTTTTCCAACATAACGGAAAAATTGCGCTAGAACGTATTTTCCGCTTGTTGTCGGTTATATCAAATTTGTGAAACAGAAAAGTAGGGGATGTTGCGGCAAACTGAAATGGTCGAATATTTACTCTGCTTTTAGCGCAACCAATCTAGAAATTTTTAACCCATGTAGTAATATATGTAGTCAATACCGGTCAAGAAAAAATACCTATAAAAATAAAGGAATAGGATATAACAAACGATTTTTAAAAATCGGTACTCGTGATGATGGAGATAAGCCTTGAAGGAGAGAAATGATCATCCTTTCCCCCTTCGAGGCAAAAAAAAAATTGCTTTTCACTTGTGGCAACAGTGTAAAAAATAGAATAAGATTTTGTTTATTAAGATGAAGGTGACAGGATAAGTATTTTGCCATTTTTTATTGGTAGAAGTTAAATAAGAGAGATGCAAATACTGTAAATATTCTCAAATAAATGTGCTTTTTAATAAAACGTTTTCTTTCAAGATCGTCATGAACTTTAATATTACTGCATGGATAATTGGCTCAAAATTAAGTAAAAAATGTGTTACGAGACGGTAACACGTATTGTAATATTTTGTAGTAAATTTTTTAAAAAAATTAATAAATGATAAAGTTTATGTTGTTAAAATTTTAAATAATAATTGAGATCTACTAATATTCAGTCTGTATTTATCTGTGTAATATTACGCTTATCTGTAACAGTTATTTCATTTGCTTATTCGATCTTTTATCAAATCACTAACATATTCATTTATTATTTCATTTACATTCCTCCACTTAATGATTCCTTTTTTCATTCATTCATGTATTTTCTTGTTCATTCACTATTTTATTAGCGTAATTTTATTTCTCATTTATCAACTTATTCAATTATTGTTTAATTTTCTTTTCATTTATTTATTCATTATTTCGTTTACTTATGTATTTGTTTTAAAAAAATCTTTACTAATCGAATATAAAATGTTTCATTTAAAAATTTAACTCACTTTGCGCCATGAAAAAAATATGTGATAATTTTCCACCCATTTTGGAGGCACGAATTTACTCTCAAAATTAAAAAATGTTTTAATGTAAGTTTTATTATAAAATATAATGTTATTTCTTTAAGTACCGTAATTTCAGAACAAATTTCCAACATGTTCCATCTTGAAAAGAGTAAGTTATCTTAACTATTTCACTTTTCCCCGCATTCTCCAATCATTTATTGATTTGTTGGTTGGTACGTTGCCACGCGATTGCCGAATCCAGTATATTATGGAATTAAAGATGTCTAATATTATTATGGTTACCATGACCCCATTGCAAGGTAACTAAATAGACAACAGTTAATTACAAAGCTGTGAAATAGATGCTTCTCTAGATACTAACTAAAACAACCGACTTGATCTTACATGAGTTCTTACAACCTTTTTACGGTGGAAGCGAGATATGCATTTTTGTACATTTAATTTTATTTATTTACTTATTTTGGTTTGATTTCATTTCTTTTTGCAGATAGTGCTTCCTAGTACAATCGATATTAGTTGGAGATGAGACGGATAAGGAGGCAATTTTGGCAGGGTTGCCAAATTTTGGGGAAATTTTCGTTTTGATCTTTCACCAAAACGTAGGCAGAAATTCATTAGCGCTTAATACTTTGGAAAACAATTGGCGACAGAGTGGAAAATTCCCAAAACTCCCAGTGATCGAAATTTTCCTGCACCTCGGAAAGCCAAAATAACTCCAAAACAGTCTATCTCGATAGTTTAAAAATCGATGCATTCGTCTAATTTTACGGCTTCGCCATTTTCTGTACATATTGTACTTGTTATTAATTGTATAATGCCAAGAGAAGACTTATTTATGAAGAATTTCCTACTTGATAGCGAGAGAGCACCATCCGTCGGATAACTTATTGACAATTATGGAAAGCACTTTGCAAAACGACATTGCGTGACTAAAATTTCGGAATGTTTCAATTTTTCCTTTCATTAAAGGAAGTTACAGGGGAACAAAAGCGCCGTGAGTTGCTTCGAGAAAAAAATAGTTCAACTTTGTTTCTGTTTGACTCAACATAGGTTGCTTTTGCTCGACTTGAAGGGGCACTTTATTAAAAATTCCTCCTTACTGTACTAAACATTCCAAGCTTCTTTGCTACAGCCTTAGATTTTAGGTGATCCTGTCAGAAAAATCTTCTGCCAATGATAAAATTCAAGAACTTCGGCTGGCAGTATCTCGTAAACTATTAGCATAAATGGAATGAAATTCTCCAATATTATTTGCTATTGCATGTTCTCTCAGTCATTAAAATTCCAGATTTGTTTTATCCACAATAAAGTTACAGGGGTTCAAAAGTGCCGTGAGTTGCTACGAGAAAAGAATGGTTCGACTTCGTTTTTGTTTGAATCGACATGGCTTGCTTTTGCTCGAGTTGAAAGCGTGCTGCCGTGACTTTATATATACTAATAGGTTTGTTGAGAGTATAGCACTGCCGTGGGCAGGTAAATGGCAGTAAATGCAAATTCTTTTTTTGCATTTTTGTCATCTATTGTACGCTAGCTTTATTGTACAATCTAGCTTTTTTCATTTCCTCTGAAAAAAAAGGGAGAAAAAAACGTCTAATTCCAACACTTTCCTATTGTTAGTATTGAATCCAAGCACATTTCTTCAAACATCTAGAAAACTCATTCCTTCAGATACTGCCATTTACCAGCCCACGGCTGAGCAACTTGTAGTATGTCCTTGCAGCACAAGGATGTGGAGGGAGCGAAACGTGGAGGTTGAGGAACGCATCCGTGGCTGGGTTTTGAACCACGGACATTTGTGACACTTACCCAGTGCTTAAACCGCTGAGTCAAAAGGACCTCAAGGCTCGCGGGCAAAGTTAGAATATGTGATCTCTGACGTACGCCACATTACTCCGCCGAAGTGACGAAGCGGGGAAGCGAGAGAGCGATACAATTATTAACAGATGAGGCGTCGAAACCTTGAGGTGGCAGTAAGCCACATCCTCTTAGTCACAGATAATTCAGGCTTGTAGCTTGATCCACAGCATGGTTAAAGGAAGGGGGAAATTAAAGGTACCCTAAGTAGATTTGAGAAACGAATGGAACGGCTCTGCTTTTCTTCGCTTCCTTCTACTCAACTTGACGTTTATTCAAAAGTTTAAAATTATCCTCCAAATTGGAAATTTTAGTTTTTTCCAGTAATATCAGCAAGTCTCAAATGCACTAGAACTTCAAAAAATTGCTAACAGCTAGAAAAACTGCCTGCTATCGAAATCTTGCCGCAAAATAAATAACACTACACAATATCCATTAAATGTTATTAAATCAAAAGAAATATAACCACACGACCGATCGCAGCAGCCAGTTAAAAGGTTGAAGTGTTATGACAGGAGGGTCCACAAGAAGGGGTTCATTGAAATTTTCAGGCGGTAGGTAATTTTTACGGTGTTTTCATTTTATTTTGGCAGATCACATTCGTGTAGAGGTGCTCAGTAGCATTTAATAGGGGCGCTGACGACATTTTGTGAGGGCGAGGATTGATGGACACCCCAATGGTTATAATGTTGCGAAATTGGACGTACTTCGTAATCATTGTCAAGTAACGGAGCGGAAGTTGTAGATGTTTAACTTACATTATTAAACCTTGAGGTAAACAATGACTAATCACATAAGAATCTTCTTAAATAAAAAAATCATTAAAAAAACCGACTGCGTAAAAACCAAAAAAAAAACTAAAAAGAAATAATAAGCACAGTAGTTTAGTATGTTAGCAAGTACTACTGAATAACTACTCCGTTGAAATAGTTTCATAATCGATACACACATAAGACATCCTAAATTAAAAGCAGAATAGAAGGACCAAAAGTCGGGCCCATTCAAAGTTTACGGGGTTCCTTGATTGGTCAAAAAGGAATGGACCCCGACTGTTGATCCTTCTCTTCTGCTTCTGAATTTATGATTTGTCTTATGTGTGTATTTGCAATAGGTGTAGTTATTCAGTAAACTTAATAACATTCTAAACTACTGGGCTTACATATTTTTTTCTTTATAAGTTTTTTTGGCTTTTACGCTGTCAGAATTTTTTTGTTTTTTATAATTTTTTTTTTATTTTACACTTTTTAGTTAATTTTCATTAACTTAGTTATTATGATTATAAGACGGTAGATTTCGCAATCTTGTCATTTGATTGAGAGAGTTTATATTGTGAGGATTATTAAATAACTTGCGGTGGTAAAAACTATTGATTATTAGACTCTCTAGGGACCTAACTTCGGCTCAAAGCTACATATGCTTGACCTTTAGCAAAAGTGTACGAACTAAAGTCAACCACAGCTTGGTCCAAAGTAGTTCCTTGGTACTTCCCCAGCACAATATCAATGGCAACATTTTTCGTTCTATTTTACCCTGACCACGAAATGCATCGAATTATGTTAATGATGGTTCGATTCTAACTCCTACTCTAGAA
Organism: Uloborus diversus; assembly: GCF_026930045.1. Taxonomy (NCBI): domain Eukaryota; kingdom Metazoa; phylum Arthropoda; class Arachnida; order Araneae; family Uloboridae; genus Uloborus; species Uloborus diversus. Next base: position 96,804,144 of record NC_072738.1, read on the forward strand.
ACAATGTTTTTAATCGCTCTGTCACCAAATTCTATATAAACAGCCTGTATAACTCATGATGACGCGATCTCGGAAACGTCATCAGTCAAATCCTTCTCGCAAAACTAAAAAAGTCGGTTAAGAAAGTACACGTCGCGAAACTCAATTCCCGGATTCCTGACAAAAACAAATGCATATTAGAGATCAAAATCGACAGAATTTTAATTCTCTTTCACCCACGACAAAGAAAAAAGTTGTATAGCATTGAGAAAAGAATGTCAGACCATCACAAAAGTCGGGAAACGGATCAAAATCGATTTAGTAGACTTAGTAAGCAAAAAATGCAAGCAGCGAAAATGCGTGCGACATGAACCCGAATTGACAGTATGGCGAAGGGTTGTTGCTATGGTGAATTTTGATTACCGTCATGTTTTTAGTGACACTTGCAAGGCTAAGACGAATTGATTGGCGTAAGAATCATCAAAATTAGCAAAACGTTTAGTCTCTACAACGCCACATAAGAAACATACATAGACTCATAAACACATTACCCTCCTTTGCTTCGCGCATGTGCAGTCGGGTAATTAACTATTCACAGAATAAAGTGAGAAGAAGCGCTTATCTGAATCCATACCTACCAATAATACATTAACGTAAAATTGAAATGGAAAATACGTTCAAGGAGGATAGAGATCTATCAATATTAAAGTTGTTAACACAAAATAGAAGAGCAAAACAGTTAAATCAAGTTTCAGAAAAGCTAAGTCTTATTGAAATTTTAAAGAAGAGTTAAGTTATAGTAAAGATTTGAGTTTCCGGAGATATAAACGAGCTGTGTGCCAAAGAAAATGCAAACCTATGTGCTATATAAATTGCATTCAGCATATCAAAATATCACTACACGTTAAAATAAAGCTAAAATACCTTTACTTTGGCCAAAAATGGGTGGATATATCAAAGAATGCGTAGAATGATGCCAAGTCTGTCAACAGCGCCTATCTGCAATTCGAGACAAGCATTTCAGAAGTCAGCTTTACGAAAGCCTTTATTTTCCACTAAGAAAAATATTTAGCAACTCAAGGAAAATGTTATGATTTATCAACAGCGAAATTAAAGCTTTTAAATGTAAACGATCCAGTGTACATACAAATTAAACATCGTAAATGGATACTAAGAATTATTACAGAGAGACACAGCCAAAGATCATTTTTATCATATTGTTTGAACTATGTTTCAGCCAGGGCCGATCCTAGGGTGTCGGCCGCCCGTGTGCAAAGACCTAATGTGCCGCCCCTCAAGAGTAATTTGCATATTTTGACTCATCTTTAACGTTCATATAAATCTTTCTTTAAATTTCTATACCAAGTTCAAATTTAAAAAAGAAAGGAAAAAAAAAACAGAAGAATGATGAACTTATAAAAAGGAAGAAAAGTTTTATAGTAAGAAACTCCTTAGGTACAATTTATATCTTTGAAGAAAGTAATAGATACCAAAATTTACTAATCTTAAAAACGCATTTTATAGTCTGTCGTCGGTGACATCAGAGGAAGGACGGAAGATTGGGAATCGGGGGGGGGGGGATTACTCCGAAAAAAATTATCGAAATTGGCGTATGAAAAATAGTTTTAGGTTATCTTTGGTTGTGTTCGGTTGCTACGACAAAAGAGTCGGGTATACTCAAGGTGCATGGAGAAATTTTCGAAATTGATGTCAAATATCGCAATTTTCGGAAATTTTTCGAGACTTCAGGAGGTAGTAATGTTGATGTTCTTTCCTAAAATTCTTTCCAAATTGAAATCAGTTTGAAGCTATTTTTTGTGACCGTAGCGTAGGAAAAATCGGCGCTCTTCCCGAAAATTTTCCGAAACTGAAGTTTTAAACACGCAATTTTGGGTTACCTTTGTTGACGTTGCTAGAGGGAGGGAGATTCAATCGTCTCCCATCGAAGGTTTTCGAAATTGAAATTTAAAGCGCAAATTTAGGCTGTCTTTGGTGATAGTAGGGGATCTGGCGGCTTTCCTCCGGTAATTTCTCTTCATTATTGTTCAAAAACCCATTTTGGGCTATATTTGAAAACGATAGGGGAAACGTGAAAATATTCCGAACCGAAATATTTTTCAGAACTAAAATCCATTATAGGCTATTTTTTAGAAGGAAGGGTTTTGAGGCTCTTAATCGGATGTTTCTAAAAGCGCAATTTTATACTATCTTTGATGACGTTAACGATACTGAGAAGCTTCGGCGGATCTTACGGATATTTTTCGATATTAATATCTGAAAAATACAACTATAGACTTTTGTCCACCTCACCTCGACGATTGATAGGCATGCATTAGCGCAGTAAAAAGTTACATAAGCCAAGCAGTTCTCCTCCGGAATTTTTTAGAAATTGAAGTCCCAAAAACGTATTTTAGGCATTGTTTGACAACGATGGGGCTAAGAACGGGCGGGGGTTCAGTGTGCCCTCACGAACTGTTCTTAGAAACTGAAGTCAATTTCAGGCCAGTTTAGGCAGGAAGGGTTCTGTGGCTCCACGGAACCGTCTAAAAACGAAATTTTGAGGTATAGTGATTGCATTGGAGAAAAGGGGGATCCGGGGTCCTTACCCGAAAGTTTTTGAAACTAATGTCTGAAAAAAGTAATTTTAGTTTGTTTTTCAATAAATTAAGTGAGAGGGGGTGGGATTAGGGGCTTCTCTAAAGACGCTAACTGAGACTGTCTTTGGTAGTAATTGCAAAAAATCCTTCGCAAAAATTTCGAAAAAGAAATCCGAAAAATGTCATTAAGCAATTTTTGATGACATTAGGAAAGGCTGTCCTTTAAAAACGCATTTTAGATTTCGGAGCCAACATTTTTAGGCTATGTTTGATTAAATTAAGGTGGAAGGAGTGAATCAGAGACTTAATTGGGTCCTTAAGATCGGTGGTTCAACCAGTGAAATGTTCTGAAATTGAAGTCCTAGAAACGCAATTTTAAGCCTTCTTTAATCCCGTCAAGGAGGTCATGGCATCTTTTTGGATCTTCGTTTAAACTTACTACCCAGTGCAAGAGCCCTGTCCTCCTACCTGATCTGAAACCGGGCAGTTCATTCGGGATTTTAATTAGAAAAAATTGCCGTCAAGTGGGAAAATTACAAAATTTTAGTTCGTCATTCATATATGTTTGACTTTCGAAGGAGTCGCAATTTTCCACTTTCTTTCCACGCATCCTCGATTATTGAACACAGATTTTGTTGTTTGAAATGCTTATGATGAGAGTATCTAATCAGTATAGCTTTTTTTTTATATAAGTAAAAAATGTTTTCATTGTTTAGGTCTATAAAAGCTTGGAGGGTAAACATTAGTGGCCGCCCTCGGTGCCCCTTTTAGAAGGCACCCTTTCATGCTTCAGGAGGGGGCCATTTCCCTCATTTCCCCTCCCCTGTATCCATGTCTGATTACCGGTTCTGTCACAAATTTTTGCAACCAAGTGAAGCATGCATGTAAAGAGTAAATATTAATGAACAATGAAACCAACACAATGTTCCCAAACGTTCTATTGTTCTTAAACTATGCTATATGCTGTCGGGAAATCGACACTTACTTTGATAATTGAACATTTAAAATTCAGCATATTTATTCGGCTTATTATAAGTTATCTTGTGAGAAATTCTTGAGGAATTTTTCTTGATTATAAGAACTACATGATGCGGCCTGCGGCCGCCCCGTGCTTCGGCCGCCCTTGTGCGGTGCACACTCTGCACACCTGCTAGGATCGGCCCTGGTTTCAGCGAAACAGAATACAGTTTAGATCAAGAAAGTAATTAGTCGATTACACCACACCAGAACGAAACAAGTTGTTACAGATACTCCCAAAATGGCGAGATGCAAAAGAGCTACCAGATCGTCAATTCATTTCAAGGACCATGCTTGACTTTTTATTTTGCTTATAAACTTAAAACCAAATTTGAATTTTTAGGTTTCATTTGACACGTTTCACTTCGTTTTATTTTTATTGTTTCCTTAGCTTTTACCCTCATCTTTGGTCGCGTTGATGTAGATTTTTTCAATATATTAAGGTTTATGGTCAACACAGAGGTCAAATAGTTAACAAAAAACCCACAAGATTAATTAGAGAAACGTATAAGAGTAGAAAAGAAGTTAGCAGGTATTTTTTTAAATCACATACGAGTAAGATCAAGTTCTTTAAAAAAGGCAGCCATTTTCCTTAGAATGCCGATGCCCTTCAAAGGGTGTCAACATCAAGCCATTAAAACCCCCGTCAGAAATGAAACGAACGGTTTCTAAATAACGTCAACGGTCCAGATTAAAGTTCCAACACGGTTGGAGTAAAGATACTATTAAAATCAGCGTGAGCACAATAGTTTTTTTTTTTTTTTTAAGTTCCCATTTAAATGAGGACAATAGTGTATAAAACTTTACATTTGGAAAGGAAAAACATTCCCTAAAGTCGACATTAGAATGGCGATATCAGCGTTTTCAACTAACATCGACCTCCCTCTAAAAATCTCCGTCTTGCTTGATTCCAAAAATCTTCATCAGTAAAGGTCCGATAGCATAAAAAAAAAACGAAAAAAAAAAAAACAATTTTTCCACTGTCATCATTTAAATAAGGACATTTGTTCCACAAAATCCTAATTTATTTTATTTTTTAATCCTTAAAAACACACACACAAAAGAAAGAAAAAGAAAACAGAAAATATAATTTAATAAAAATTTTAAATAATTCGCCAATGAGCTAACGTAGTCGCATGGCGAGACTGGAGATAAAAAATGAGTTTGGCGGATGAATTTACATTTTATGGCAGTTCTAATTAATATTTGAGCATAACGAGCAACTCCCTACTGCAACTCCTAAAATTTTAGAACCGTCGACTCCGTACCCCAAAATTAGTCGGACTCTGACTCCGCCACTTCGGATGAAATTTAGATTCGGAGGGAAAATGACTGACTTCGACTGTTGGAATTTTGAAGTCTTCCACTCGACTTGACTCTCGACGCCTTTATCCCGTATCTGTCCGACTCCGCAGGCGTTGCAGAATTAGAGGTAAAAATGACGACTCTTCGAATTTAAAACCTTCTACTCCTGACGCAGACTCCTTTACCAAAAAAATGAGATCGATTCCGACAATGACTCCGCAATTATGTGTTCGATTTTCGGCAACGGCAAATAAAGCGAAATTCGGAATTCTTATGTTTTAACAGAAAGAGCTGCGAAGATGATTTTTTTTTCCTTGATGATGAAAATGGGGTTGTTTTCTTTAAGCAGAAGTACTACTTTTAGTCACTGAAATTGATAAAATAAAAATAAAGAAATAATAATAAATAGATCCAGAAAATACTTTCATTTTCCCAACAGTTATTTTTTAATTAATTTTTTTAAATGTCCGATTTTCCAAACAAGGCGTGGTCTTGTTTAAAAAATGACGTCACAAATGATGCACTTTGGCGCATTTTCCCACCACGCTTATCCTATCAACCATATCGTTGCGAATACACGTGAGTAAAGATGCGAATTAAATATTTTGCACTGTGAATGGCAACAGTGAATGGCATTTCATAATTTGTGATGTCATAGGCAGAAGCGTAAACAATAAAAGCGCACTGGTCAAAGTTTTTTTTATTATTAAACTTAAACAAATTATTTAAAAAAGGTCAGATCCTATGTTTTTTAAACATGCTCTTTCAGAAAAAAAATACTTTTAAAATTTTAGAAACAACCCCATTATTTCTTTCAGTAGACATTTTATTAAATTTTTTAAGCTTTTTAATTATGTTTCAGCCCACGGGGAAAAAATAAAATCCTACATGCTTTATTTTTACTCAAAAAAAAAAGAGCTTAACTGATTTTTTTCTCTTTTTTCTTTTTTATGAAATATATTTATTTTAACGAGTTTACTATTTTTAATCACTTTTTTCTTTTTGAAAGTGATTAAGAAAATATTGATTAAAATACTAGAAAGTCGATATTGGGTATGGGAAAGTAGGCTCCGTTTAGTTCTGGACGTAACTTCTAGTTTGATCGTCGAATTGGGAAACAAAACTTGATACGAACTTGATATTAATACTTTGTACACCTGATAAATGTAGTATAGTTTTAATGAGTAAAAATGAGTATTTTCCCTCATAAACTCGCATTAAAAGTTGTTCTTCTAAATTAGTATATCTTTTTATGAAATATTTTCTTTTCTAAGAATTCTTTATCCACACTTTCATAAGCGGGTAAAGTATGGTAATAATAGATAAGTGCAGCCACAAACTTTAAATAAAAAAAATCTTTGATGCTTTTGTTAGCAACTGAATTGCATATCAAAAACTAAATAGTGGTCGTAAAAAAATGCGACAAAAAAGTGCCTTAGAGTTATTAAAATACTATTTTAAATTCAAACACCCTCTAGTTAAATGTTTCTTTAAGCAACAACAAAAAGGAGTTTTCGAAAAATACATAGTAAAAATATCAGCATTATATACCTTGGATAACCTAGTCGTTCTTAGTGCGTGATTCGAATCCCTCGTTGAAGAGCCAAAAGTCTTCTTTGGCCAAACCACTTATAGTGTTTTTCAAGATCTGGTTAGTTCAGATTTGCTTTACTACTTTGTCAATCATGAATTATGCCGCTTATTGACTTAAAATGTTTAATATTTTCACAAGATCTCAACATTTATCGAAAATGGGAATGTTGGGGTACAAGAGTGGGGCACTCATTTTACACGGTTTTTAGTGGCTTGGAGCTTCATTTTATTCCCTGTAGGGATGCTTTCGTCATATTTTATGCTATTTATTGCAAATAATGGCAAGAAAAGACAGGAGAAAGCTTCAGGGTCGCCGTATCGCCCGTACTCTTAGAAGTTTTTGAAAAAGGTGCTGACTGAAATCCGGACCAAACACAAACTGAGATAATTTTTAGAAATTATTTATTTTGATGAGATTTGGAGTAAGAAATTTCATTTTGCATTTCAGTTTTTTTTTTTTTTTTTTTTTTTTCCTTCTTGTTTAAAATTTGTCAAACCTACGTATTTTCTGAGACCTAAGTTTGATAGAATGTTAGCTGCGTTTACTACGTTGAACTTAATTAATCACTCGAGACGACTAGTGCTGATTAAGTCTTAAAAAAATGAAAAAATAAAAGGTAAATGGACTAAAAAAAAAACCTGAGTTTATAGAAATTTTCAGCAAAGTTTGTTACATATGTCTAACTATTATAATAATAACTTACTACATTTTTACAATATTTTTTAAGTGCAAATTTTTTAGGTAACGTTTTATTTATAATTTATTAGTTCATTGTTTATTTTCACTATGGTGTAAAAAATAAAAAATATAAAGAAAAGTACAAGAAAAAACCTTTAACCGTTCGTAATACGGGGGGGGGGGGGACCAGCCCGCCAAAAAAAAAAATCACATGTTTTTAATTCTCCGTAATTAAGTTTTTTTTTTTTTTTTGCACGAACAAGAAAGAAAAAATAAAGAAAAGAAGGTGGGGAAAAAACTATCAATGGTCCTCGATTTTTTTTTTCCAAAAGCACTTACCCATCTTCTCTGATCAAAAAGGTTGAGAAACGTTGCTCTAACTTATAAGAACAACATCGGAGAGTAATAGAATACATTTTGTTCATATTTGAGCTTTCATGTTTTAATTCAAAGAAGATACACTCTAGTAAAAGCACTACCCATACTTAAAACTAAGTAGTAGTACCCAGGGGGGATACAAACTAACATTTTAGTGAACGAACCTTCGCTTTTATGAACAACAGTTTTCTAAAACTGCTTGGGTTTCAATTAAAACACCAAAACGCCGAGGAAAAGGCACTTAGTAAAACGTTACTATTAAACGTTAGTATAAACGTTACTAATAAATTTCATAGGCAATAAAAAGAAGTAATACAGTCAAACCCCGCTACAACGAACCCTCAGCTGACCGACTGCAGAACTCGCTATAGCCGAGGGTTCGCTACATCCGATTTTTCAAAAAAGTCTGAATTCACTCAATTACTTTCATAATGTGCATCCTAATTACACGATGTTTCTATTTGTAATTAGGAAAATACAGTGAAATGTATTAATTATATTGTACTCAATAATAAGCTAACTATAAAAACTTTTTGAGAAAAAAAAATTTTAAGCCGGGTTTGTTTACGAATGAGAGGATATCTTTCTTACATTTTCTACCTGATGATGAAAAGCTTGAAATTTTAGAAGATTTTGGATCGCTATAGCCGATTTTCTAGCACTTGGGGATCGTTACAAGCTTTGAAAATTGCAATAATGACATAGGACTTCAGTTCGAACCATTCAAAAGGTTTGCTACAACCGGTGGATTGATACATCCCGAGCTCACTATTTAGCGGAGTTCGACTGTATTTGAAATATTTACTTTAAAAAAATAATAATGAATTGAAAACATTACTGAAATTATTTGCATTTCATTCATAAACAGATTGAACACAATGAGGTCGGATAATGGTGTCGGTTAATTGTGGGCGGGGGCTCATGACCCATATTTGCCATCCCCTGACAGTATCAGCAGTTGCTCAACTTAAAGCCCCTGCCACAGCACATGCTAAAAGGCGTAACGCGTTTGCTTGTTGGTTGAAAGCCGCAACATTTCAACTACCTAGTTTGTTTTTACCAGAACTTCTTTGACGCTCTAATAATTTTTTCTGAAAGATCAGAACGGGGGGGGGGGGGGGGATTGGCAGAAGGAACATTTCCAAAAGGAAATTTTTTAAAGTTTTGCTTGTCCACTTGTTAAATATGCTCAATTTCTGCGGGTAGTTACAAATATGGTAAAAGAGAACATATATTTTAAACAATTCCATTTATATTCGTTTACATTATGCACTTGGCTATACTTTATATTGAACTATTACTCAATTTCAATAAATGAAAAATTACCAGTAATCACATTTCAATTTTGCGTAGTATAAACCGCAGCAAATTAAGACGTCGTAATTTTTAACTAAAATCATATTACACCGATTTCTTTCAATCTTATTTCATATCACATGAACATTTTACAACAATTCTATTAAAATCTTTACTGGAGTGTATAATAAGCTGCAACTAAGAACAGTGGACCATAACTAGTTCATTTAATTATTTTTACTCTAACTAATTAATCAAACCTATGTTCTCAAAACGAATTAAAAATTTCTTAAGAAACTGGATGAAATTTACAAAGAAACTGCTCCCATGGACTTAGAGATAGTTAACTGAAAAATTAAATGCGTAGTTCCAGTTCACAAAAATAGTAAAATTGCTCAGAAATGAATATTCGTACCCTATAAATGAATTTGAAGCATTCTAAACTCAAATGCTCCTTATTTTTTTATTTCAAGTATACTAACACGCAGTCAAAGGTACCTAGAGCCTAAATTAAGAAGGGGGGGATTCTCAATTTGTCGAATGAAATTCCAAATTTTACCGAATGTGAATTAGAAAAAGAAAAGCGCGTTCATACATACCGACATTTAATTAGAAAATACATTAGGCTGAACAATATTTTTAAAAAACTGTAATATTGGAAAAATGTCTGTAAATTTTTCGAATTATCAGTCAAAATTTGCCAAATAAGTGAACAGTTTGGGAGGTTATGGTGATGTTCCATCCATCATGGAGAGCCTGCATGCAGCAACCGTCCTGTAAGAACCGTAGTTGCACGGTCTTACCTTTAACTTCAATGATCATTAAAAACTAAACTGAATGATTTGCGTCCGACTCTTGTCACTTTATCCACAGGACATTCGCATTCATGTTCTCTGACATGAACTTTAAACTGTTGTTAAATAATGTAAATACAGCAGGACCTTATTAATCCAAACTAATTGGGGATTTAGGTTGACAGAAGGAAACGAGCTGATGTGTACATCACATGACTTCTTTTACACCAATTTAAAGTTATTTCTCCATTATTGGCAATTTTAATGTAATTCAATAGTTAACAAACGGCAATTTTAATGTGATTCAATAGTTGGTGACAAAACTTGGTGACCAAAAGACTGGCGTAATATTGCCAAGTGTTTGCATAAATTATAACACCACTTGAGTTTGCATTGAAATTAACATTGATTTCCCCCAAAAAAGGTGTAAAAGGCTCCTTTTGGAACATTCGAATACAACCAAAAAGGGAGGTGTACAGCTAGACCTCACTAGAAGTCTACGAACCAAATTTCAACTTTCTAGACATACCGTTCTTGAGTTATGCGACATACATCCGCACATACATACGTACATACGGACGTCACGAGAAAAGTCGTTGTAATTAACTCGGGGAATGTCGAAATCGATATTTCGGGCGTCTATACGTTCTTAGGTAAATATGCACGTGTGGTCGGGTCGAAAAAAAAAAACTCAACATTAATTCGGGGGTGAGCAAAAAGGAAATTAAGGCCGAATTTTTAGTGAAATTTTTTTTTCGCGAATACAATACTCCCTTTTTTGCAAAAGGGATTAAAAACAGTATGGATTAAACAAAATAACCTAAAAGTTGAGCCAAGGTGCGAAAACAAACTACTGTACGCAGTAAAAATTACATTTTGAATTCAAGAGAATGAAATATAAAACTGCATAAGGCATTCGCATCACATTCGTAACGCAAGACATGAGTACTTTCGCAACTATGTTCTCGGACAAAAAACTATCGTTAAATATTGTAAATACAAAAGGACCTTAATTAATCAAAACTAAATACAGATTCAGGTCGACAGAATGAAAAAATAACCTAAAAGTTGAGTCAAGGTGCGCAAACAAAATACTGTACGCAGTAAAAATTACATTTTCAATTCAAGAGAATGGAATATAAAACTGCATAAGGCTTTCGCATCATATAAGTAACGCAAGACATAAGGACTTTCGCATTAATGTTCTCCGACATGAACTTGAAATTATCGTTAAACTTTAAAAACAGTAGAATTATCTTATTAGTTCAAACTAATAGGTGATTCAGGTCGATAGAATTAAACTGCAAATTAAAGGAAATAACCTAAAAATAGAGTCAATGCGCGTAAACAAGTTACAGTACGCAGTAAAAATTGTTTTGAATTCAAGAGAATGAAATATAAAACTGCATAAGGCTTTCGCATAACATACGTAACGCACACGTTTCGCAGATTTATCATCATTATTTCAGGTGGGGGGGGGAGTCAACTATGCAAAAAAAAAGCAAATATGTGTAGTTTTTTGCAAAGGCTATGCAAAAAAAAAAAATATACACACACATTGTATATGTAGTATACAAGTAGGTAGTTTTAATTCAGGTGTTTTCATACTCGTTCGAGCAAGAAAACGAATGTTTTTAAGCGAATTTGAGGGAATGTGAAGACTTAATTTCAATGCCACTTAACTACTGTTCTTAAACAATTCCATTCACATTCTGTAACAATGTGAACTTGGCTAAACCATATTTTGAAATAATACTCGATTTCAATAAATTAAAAATTCGCAGTAATCACATTTCAATTGACGTAATATGATACGCAACAAATTAAGACTTTTGTCATTTCTAACTTTAGTCATATTACACCGATTCCAATCAGCATAATTTTATGTCACATGAACCTTTCACAACAATTATGTTGAAAACTTTACTGGAGTGTATAACAAGAGATTGAAATATAACTGGTTCATTTAATTATTTTTACTGTAATTAATTAAGCAGACCTATACTCTCAAAATAAATTAAAAGTTGCTTCAGAAACTGAATTAAATTTATGAATAAACTGCTCCCATGTACTACTTACAGAGATAGTTAACTTGAAAATTAATTACATAATACCGGATTATAAAAATATTGAAGTAGCTCACTTATCGCAGAACTTGCTCAGAAATGAATAATCCTACCCTATAAATAAATTCGAAGCATACTGAATTCGAATGCTCCCTTTTTATTTATTTGTACTTCAAACCTACTAAAATGTAGTCAAAGGTGCCTGGAGCCTAAAATTGGGGGGGCGGGAATTTTTAATTTGTATAAAGGAAACTCCGAATTTTACTGAGTGTGAATAAAAAGAAAAGCAATTGCATACATATCAACATTTAATTAGGCTGAAAAATATTTTAGAAAATCTGCAACTATTGCAATAGTGTTTTTTAAATTTTCCAAATCATTAGTCGAAATTTGCAGAAAAATAATTAAGAATATCTGCAACTATTGCAATGTGTTTTTTAAATTTTCCGAATCATTAGTCGAAATTTGCAAAATAAGGAAATATTTTGGGAGGTCGTAGTGATCTCTAATCGGGGAACCCCTACATGCAGCAACCTTCACGTAACAACCGTAGCTGTGCAGTCTTACCTTTAACCTCAGCGATCATTAAAAGCAAAACAGAACAATTTACGTCCGACTCATGTTACTTCATCAACAGGACTTTCGCATTCATGTGCTTTAAATTATCAAAAAAAAAAAAAAACATGAACTTTTAAATTATCATTAAATGTTGTAAATACGGTAGACCCATATTAACCCAAACTAATAGGGGATCCAGGTCGATCGAATTAAAAAATAGTAGGTATTAAACAAAATAACTTAAGAACTGAGCCGAGGTGCAAAAACAAATTACTGTACGCAGCAAAAATTATATTTTGAATCAAGAGAATGAAATACAAAACTGCATAAGAGAAAATTGCAAAAATACATTACAAAAACACCTTGTTGTGCTGACTCGCCTTTGATTTATACAATTTGTGCACCTAAATGGTGACCGGATAAAGAGAAATGCGGTTTCATGAGTCCAGTTTTTAATGAGTATTTACTCTATTATAACTTTCAATTTATTTTCTTTAAATAATAAAAGAAAAAGTATTCATTTTTATCAGCATATTTTTCCCGGCGGAGGGAGGGGGTGCAAAGGCTGTGCAAAAAAAAATACACACACATATTATATATGTACCGCTACAATAAATTAATGTTTACTCGTGGGGAACGTGAAGATTTGCTTTAAATGTAACTCAACTATTGTTTCTAAAATTTATTAAATTCGACAGGGGTGCTATATCCCCCCCCAAGTTCAATGGCGCAAATACCCCCCCCCCCCCTCATTTTCCCTCAACCCTCTTCACTTTTTATATTTCAGCTCTTTTTTTTATTTTACTAACTTTTTAAAATATATTTTTTATTTATTTGTTTATTTATTTTTAATTACTATTATTATTATATTATTAGAAAAGTTCTGTTTTACGTCAATAACATACATACACACACAAATGAAATAAATAAATGAAATAACATATAAACAGAATAAAATGAACTAAGCAATCTTCATTAAAAATAAATCAATAAAATAAATATTTTTGGATCAAATCTGATATACCCCCCTCTTGGCGACTTTTTCCTGTTGGCGCCAAAAAAGCGTCGCCAAGAAAACTATGTATGACGTCATATGTCATACATCGTTCTTAGCGATGCTTTTTTAGCGCCAACAGGAAAAATTCAAATTATGTCATTAATTATTTAATGAAATTAATGCATTAAATTTTTCCCGTTGTTTCTCCGGGATACGAGCCCTCGGTCTCATAGTACTTTCGTAATGAGACCTCGGGCTCGCCAGGACCTCGCTGCGGCTCGGTCCGTTATCCCTCCGACTTTTAATATACATCACAGTCGGATATAAGTCACAGATCTCCTCCGTTCAGTATACAATAAAGTCACAGATTTTATGTGAAATTAACACCATTTTTGTGCTACAAAAATGCCAACCAGACCAAAATACAAACTACCAGAAACACACTAAAAACACAATAATTCAAAATATGTTCACTTACCTTTTTTACTTTTCTTTTACTTCCTCACGTGAGGCAGTGCACATATGTTCCGCTCTTAGGAATATTTGTTCGGATTTTAATTCAATGTAATTTAATATTTCTTCATTAATATAATTTCGCCAATCGGCTAAAGTTTGTGATGAAAAAAAATATTGACTTTCAATATCAGCAGTTTTGGTCCCAATTAAAATCTCATATGTTATCAAAAAAATACTCCTCTATTTTCAACTTGCTAGAACTAAACCATGACCCACTCCTGATCGTTGCTTCTTTTCCACAAACAACACCCCCAATAACCTTTCTACAAAAAAAAATTAACCCATCTGAACATTTTTTAGTTTTTTTAATTTTCATAACAGAATTACATCTAGAACATAACATTTCATTCTTAAGTAAACCAATTTCCCTTAAAAATTCTAAAAAAACCTCTTTATTTTCAATTAGTTTAAATATAAGAAATCTATTTAGGACTCCGGTACGTCCAAACGTTGGACGACCTGACGAAAAAGAAAAAGAAGATTCATTCAAAAATTTCAATTGATATATTTGGACAACATCACAAACCGAACTCATAATTAAAATAGGAAATTCAACTAAATTAACATTAAAAAACAACAAGAAAAAGAATACTCTAAAATAAAGTTTGAATTCAAACTTTATTTTAGAGTATTCAACTTAAAATCTCCCTAAGAGCGAAACTTATGAGCACCTACCTCCTACCACACATACACGTGCAAAAAGACAAACTTCGAGAAACTACTTTCCAGCGTTCAAGTTGCAAAACCAGGGTTGCCAAGTTATCGCCTTATTGGCGATTTTCGTATCGAGCGAAAAATTAAAATCTCGCCAAGAGGGGGGCATATCAGAGGAGAGCCATTTTTTTTTTTAATTTTTAAATCTCCCCACCCCCAAAGTTTTAATGGCGCAACTTTTGCCATGATCCCCCCCCCCCCCCGTGGGCACCCCTGCAGTTCGAAGTATTTGTGTCTTCATAAGAACCAAGATTTTCAGCGAAAATGAAACATTCTTTTACTTACAAATTTGCAGTTACACAGTCCGCTAATCCTGCCTTCAGCTGACGATATAAATCCAGTTTCTTGTCCAATTCTACTTGTTTTAAGGTAGTGCAAAAATTATCACTTACGAAAAAAACATTTTTGTCCAAACAGTATTTTTAAATACTTGTAAAAGCATGAAATAGCATCGTAATTTCAATTATGTTCTACTTTTTCAGAAAATGAACACAATGATATCGAACCACAACAGAAGCTAGTTCCATAGAGGAGCGCAATAAATTATGTCTACACTCATAATTAAAATAAGAAATGCGAAAAATAAACAGCTGATTATTATCAGTAGAAAAATGTCCACTTACCTTGTGCTGTTGAAAGCTCAGCTAACTTTGAACCGAGGAGCACGTGTTGATACCCAATTCAAACTTCGTAATCCCGGGTACAGATTTTATTGAACATAACACAGTATAACATACACAGGATATAATTCTTACATGATGAGCAACTTAAACGTTGAATAATTATATATAATTAGCTTAAAACCGTATGACGTACAAAAAACAGAAACCTAAGTACGAATTCTAAAAACATTTCTATCTGTTGCCAGATTCACTAAACATAACTATAGTAAAAACAGTATTGCCAAAATGTTAAAAGAGTTTCAACAAGGCGTTCAAGTCGACACACACAGCTACCATTATACTTCAATTGGACTGTATTCGGAAATAGGCATCGGTCGCACCGGTGCCATCGCAAGCGGTCGAGACGGTTTGAACCCCTAATTGAAACCGTATTGATGGGGACTCGATCGTTTCCGAACGCTTGCGGTGGCACCGGTGCGACCGTGCCTGTTTCCGAATGTAGCCGATGTGAAAATTTGTTTCAAAGTTAATTTATGTCAACAGTCATAACAATGGGGTTGTTTCCATCAGCCAGAAGTACTACTTTTAGTCACTGAAGTTGATAGAATAAGCAAAAAAAAAATGATATGGAGCAAGGAAAAACTTTTTATTTCAAAACGTTTAATTTTTAATTATTTTTTAAATGTCTGATTTTTCAAAAAAGCGTGGTCTTCACGACGTCACAAGTGATGACCTTATGCTCGCTATTCCACTGGCACGCTGAATGCTTACGCTTGCTGTCTACCGCGTTTCCATGATATGATAATCAAGAAGCGAAATAAATATTGCACTCTACGCTTGCTATCAACCATATTGTTGCTAGTACATGTGAGTAAAGAAGCGAATTAAATATTGCGCTCTGCGCTAATGGCATCAGTGAATGGCATTTCATCACTTGTGATGTCGCGTGCAGAAGCATAAAAAATGAAATTGAATCTGCGCACCGATCAAAATAATTGTTAAAAAATATTAAACTTTGTTATTTTTTTTTTAATGTCAAAATCTGTCTTTAGCATGCTCTTTCGGAAAAAAAATACTTTTAAAATTTCGGAAACCACCCATTATGTCGCATTCTTCTTGAAACGTTTCACCTATAAATCAAAACGTAATTATTAACTGCATCAAGCCTCATTTAGCCATCCATAGAACCATTCCAGTTCGAAAACACCATAAGAGGAAATTTTTATCAAACAAGTACAAGTGCAGCTGCGATCGTCACCGTATCTGGATAACACAGAACCAAGTAAAATTTTAATTTAATCACAAACTTACAGATTTTACAATGTGAAATTTTTATTTCTACTTAGCACGTTTAAATTCATCTTGAATTTGAAAGCTGATCATCACCGAATCTTGATAACACAGAACCGAGTAAAACTTGCATTTAATCACAAGCTTACGAATTTCACAATGTGAAATTTTTATTCCTGCTCAGAATCTTGAACTTGGAAGGTGATCATCACCGAATCTTGATAAAACAGAACCGAGTAAAAATTTCATTTTAATCAAAAACTTACAGATTTCACTATGTGGAATTTATATTCCTGCTCAGAGCAGTTTAAATTCATCTTCGATTTGAAAACTGATCATCACCGAATCTTGGGAACGCAGAACCGTGCCAAAGTTTCACTTTAATCACTGACTTGCAGAATTCACAATGTGAAATCTTTATTCCTACTCGGAGCTGTTTAAATTCATCTTAGGTTTGAAAGCTGTTACAGTATTCGAACGTTTAGCTAAAGTTCAGGGATTTTTGAATTGACTACGCCATTTTGACTCTGAAGAAGAATAGCTTAAGTTCAAAGAGGCAATCTCTAACAGCAGAACAGCCATATTCTGAAAAAAGTACTTACGTGAACTTACTTTAAAAAAAAAGAGTCTTATCAACTCAGTCATTTAAATTTTAAAATCATACCGGATTGACTGTTTGCATTTTACTCTCAAAACTACTTGGGGTTGACCGGCAAACGAAATGAACATCAGAGCGAAAATTCGCGCATGCGCAGTATAATTCTATAAGTCATTTAAAGCAGTGGTTCCCAACATGGGGCCGATTTGACTCTTCAAGTGGGACATTGATTCGTGAAGGGCGATTCGGGGGGGGGGTTCCTTATTTAAGACAAAATAACTAAAAGAAAAAGCCAGTGAATACCAAATCTGAAAAATTATACGATACCGATTGTAAGGAGTTTAAACAAGGAATCACAAGTTAAAACATAAACAAATTAAAGTTCAGGGCCTTCCTTCTCGCACTTGAATTTTTAGAAGTTATTACTTTTAATTACCACACACTCCAATTTGAATAAGAAGTTCCGCCTAAAACTAAACGAGCCTACTTTCCTGTGTACCAACCTCGACTTTCTAGAACCTAATCAATATTCTCTAAATTAACTGAGACAGAACTATGTCAAACATAACTTTTTATCATTTTAAGCTGATTTCTAGAAACATAATATGCCTCGCTCGTCTAAAGAAATAGATGAGTAAAAAATAAATAAATGAACAGTTAATGTATTAGCACATTTTAAACAAAGAAACTAATATATTGTTTTCCATTAAAAAAAAATAATCGCTTTAAAAAAATAATAATAATTATAACAAACTCATTGAAATAAATGCGTTATATTAAAAAAAAACACTTCTTTTTTTCTTCCGCATTGGCTTTTGTATATGAGGATGTAAAAACATAAAGACCTATGAACTTCACTGCATTAGCCGCTGCCAAAAACAGAGTATATGAATTGAAACTTTAGAGTGAAAATAAAAACAAATCATATCAACAATTACTATTATTTCACAGTAAAAACCATGGCTGCGGATGTGGAGTCGATCTGATTTAGGGGCAAAGGAGTCAAAGTCGAGAGTCGATGGTCTTAAATTCAAAGACTCGGAGACAGAGTCAGACATTTTTCCTCAAAGTCAGTAATTCTGCCAATGTTTGCACCGAAGCCGAAGAAGTTCCAAGAGTCGGGGTCAGCTATTTCCCTCCGTGTCTAAATTTTTGCCAAACCTACGGAGTCAGAGTCGGAGTCCGACTAAGTTTGCGATACTGGAGTCGGAGTCGGAGTAGACAGCTTTAAAATTCTTAGAGTCGGAGTCGGGAGTTGGTCATCAAGAGCTATTTCCGACAAAATTTGTTTGAAGCAAATTCGTCTTTTAGTTCGGTATCTATATTCAGGGTACTTAGAACAGGACACAACTGCCCGGATTCTTTTAATATTAAAGTAGCGATAGTTTCTAATAATTATTACTCACTCAGGCTACGCCGGATATTTTTGCTAGTATACTTTCTAAAAACGAACAGAATAACAGGTTCCACAAATCAACGCGTCTCAAGCTTCAAGCTTGCTTACAAACTTAGAAAGCATTTTTTTTTTTTTTTTTTTTTTTTTGAGCAATCACGATTGCTTATTGCTTTCATTTGACCATCCTTGATGTTACGGTTCCTTTTTCAGCTTGGAACAGGGGACCACCGTCCGCCGTCCTCCAGGCGCGGCTGTCCCCCGGTCCTGAGCTATCCGCTTCTCCTGGTCGGAGGCGTCCATGTCCTACACACACACACGCTCACACACATACAAACACACGACTTCACACACATACAAACACACGACTTCACACACATACATTACGCACACGCCTACGTGCATACACACAGGTCTACGCACACACACAACTATGCACACGTAACTGCACAGAAGGAGGGACAGGCTTGGGGGGACAGGAGTCGTTTCTAGAAAGAATAACTCCAATGAATTGGGTCCTGTCGTGATTGCGAAAAACATAATTTGAATTCAAAATTTCAAAATTCAAATTATTTTTTTTTTGTCAACTAATTGTATATTTATCTTTTTTCCCCATGATGTATGAAATATTTATTACAATCCTCATATAAATAATAGCCGATGATCGAGTAAACCGCGTGCTTCAACAATGAAACTCGTGCCACGGCATGATAATTTTATTATATGTTTTGGTAATGTTTAACATGCAGAGAAAGGCTCTATTGTGACAAGGCTGAATTGGATTCGGCAACTTGTTTTGCTGGTAAGACTGTGTCATTTCATGGGAATGAAGAAACGAAAAAACGATCAACAATGAACGCAACCTACTGGAGTTCAGAGTTAATCCACTGGAGTTTAGGGTGAGAGTTTCAAATATCAAAATATCACCAAACAGGCAATGGCTTCGTTCAAATGCAGAAGAGTAGAAGCAATTTTCACCCGCATACCTTGACGGGCGACTTTCTAATGTATTAAATAAAAATTCTTAAGTTACGTTATGTTAGGATTTCCTATTGCAAGCGTTTCTGATATCGACAATAAATGAAAATCGGCCCTTTTCAAGTTAGTAGAAAAAATGTTTTTTTTTTTTTTTTTTTTTTTTTGACTTTCCGCAATTATTACTTTATCCGAACTCGAAAATAAATTAAGCAAGTTTTCACTATCATCTTTTCAAAAACATAAACCTTTTAATCCCGGTTTTCTTCAAAATCACTAGTGATTACTTATTTCATTAATTAGTTTTAAACATAACAAGAAAAATAGAAACTAAAATTTCGGGCTAAGCACTAAGAACCTGTGCAATAATAAAGCTAGCTTGAAGCAACTTGTTTGTGATGATAGGATTCGCATTTCTCCGTAGAGACGGATATTTTTGAGTCGTTGAGAATTAAACGAAAATACAGGGTGTTCCAAAAGAGAACATAAACTCTGCACAGTTGGATTCCTCGTTGGGAGTACATAAAAACTGCCCTTAGAAGCGTTTTTGCTCGATCCATAGTTTACGAGAAAAATACGAAAAACAAAGTATGTATGCACTCTAAAAACAACAATTTCAAAAATGACGAAAAATACTCAAATTTGAGCATATCGTCCGTCAAAATGACTCCGACTACGTGGTATTCAAATTTGAAACATTCAAATACTCAAATCAACATGTGTGCTCAATTTTGAGGTATTTGTGCTCATTTCTGAACATATAATAATCTCAAAACTGAGTATTATGTACTCATTTTTGAGTATGAAATAATTCAGCAGGTTTATTTGAAAGTATGGGTACTCATATTTGAAACAAAAGGTTTCAAGAAATTTTGAAAGCATGAATGTACTCATTTTTGAAAACTTTTTTCTCAGTGTGATGTCACTGCCGGTGCAAGGAAGAAGCACTTTATTGGACATACCAACAGCAGCATACGTACATTACGTACTATAACAACAAATACGTGTAATGACGTTTTAAACATTATCGACTGGAAAGATATGCAAATACTGTTGTTGATCTCTTTAGTAAAGTGTTTTTACCTTGCACCGGCAGTGACGTCATACTTTGTTTTTCGTATTTTTCTCGTAAACTATGGATCGTACAGGAACGCTTGTTTTGGGCAGTTTTTATGTACTCTCAACGAGGAACCCAACTGTGCAAAGTTTATACGGTCTTTTGGGACACCTTGTATACCTACAAAATAAACTAAATGGAGTGTGTACTAGTTGCGGTCTTTCGCACAAAACAGTCTCTTTCGAATCGGGATACATTCAAAAATAATGGGGACGACACTAGATAGACAAAAAAATAAATACACCAACAGCCGCATACACACGTTTTTCTTATTCATAGGCTTGACTTCCAAAGTTTTAGTTTAATTCATTAATTTATTTCCACATATGGTTTTGAGAATTTTTAAGACATCTATTCCATTGCCACTTTTTTTTATCTCTTTACTTTACGGAAAGTGGTCTAAAAATGATAATATCCTGAAAATTAACCTTTAAAACTCATTAGAAAAATTTTCTGTAAAATAACTTCTGAAGGTACTATGATCAATTCAGTATTAAAAATACTTGGAACATTTAAAAAAAATTACTTTTCTCTTTTTTACATTTATTCATTTATCAACTTTTATCCTTTAAATGGCGGTGCTGATTTTCGGGCAACAAACGATTGTACTAGAATCTCCCAAATGGGAGGTAAAGTAAGCACCAAAGTTCGTGCATGTTGCACCAAAATATGGTTGAAAAATACATCACCTTTTATGCCCAGCAAATTGGCACAATCTTTTGGTACTAATTGCCAATTTACAATGAGCGCTAATCTTTTTAAATAACCATTTTTGGTTCAAAACGGTAGATGAAAACTAAATCAAGTGTACCCAATGAAATTTCTATATTTTTAAAACTAACAAAAGTTGGAGAAAACATCTAAGCGTGGATTTGCAAATTCGTGAACGCTTATACTTTTACTTGTTCTTTGAAATGGACATAACTGAATGCAATCCATAAAAAAAATAAAAAATTTCCGTTCTCGGCATCCGTCATACGGCATGATAAATTTCGTTTAGGACGGATATAAATATAGTTTGCGATCGATTTTAGTCTGGTATTGATCTCCAAAAATTCTAAGATATAGAAGGATCACGCTAAGGCGTTATGATGGCTGTCATAAGGATAAAAAGTATTTTCAATATTCAATTTCGTTATGGCTCTTTGAAAGTAATAAAATTCCAAATAGTTTCACTTATTAAACATTGTTACAATTCGTCTTAGATATTTTAAACCGTCTCTTTAACGATACCCACTCAACACACGAACTATTTATCATACAATTCGATAGTTTTTCATAGAGTAAAGAAATTACATAGAGAGGTCCCGCTACTAAGACATTGAAGCCGGAAGTTGCACCGCTGTATCCCAAGATCCTTAGCTTCTTGCTAAATACCTTGAGGTACATTTTAATTCAAAACATTCCATTATTAAATCTCAACTGGTACTTAATTTAAACTGATACTATTGCAAGTTACGAAGCACGTTTTTGAAATTGCATAAAAACATTAATTAAAATTCGAACCAATCTGCCAGCTACTTTACTCAATCTCTTTGTGAGATTGGTGAAAAATATTCTCCCGAATCGATCATGTTATCATAACCCCACTCATCATTGCACCGCTGTCAATCTGGAGAGGCCATTATTAAGCTTAAGGAGAAAAATATAATTTAAAAAATTAAACATATTTTTATACTGGTTAATCAAAATGTTTGTTTAAAGTTGTGGTGAACCACAACTTTAACTAACATGCGATTCGGGAATTGTTTTCGCAAAAAAACTTGTTTTTCACAGAAAACAGGTGTAAACCCTTGAATCCCGAAACGTTACCCCAGTGCATTTCGAATTTTCTTTTACAGTACGTATGTTGCTCGAATTACATCTAAATAGTACTCAAATTCATTCCATGTCCACAAACTGTAGACACAATAAAAAAAACTCCTGAGAGGAGAAGGTACTGCTCTCTGTTTAATAGACTGATTAAAAACCTCATATTACGTTAGTTTAACACTTAACACTTCTTTCTCATTTTCTGTTCTGTTCTCTTTTTTTTTTTTTTTTCTTTTTTCCCTTTTTATCCGATGTTATAAAATAATCTTGAACCTATGAAGTATTGTGGTGCAAATCGCATTTTTAACCGACAATTTGTTGATTATCTATGAATTTTTAAAATGCGTCGAAGACTTTTTGGACACCCTGTATTAGCAAAATAATCCACAGAATCCCTATTTATTCTGAAATATTTTAAATGCTTCTTCATCGTTTTTACTAATAATAAATCTGAATGTCTGGATATCTGTCGAGTAGTCTGGATGTCTGTGACATGCATAGCGCCAAAACCGTTAAGGTGATTTACATGAAATTTGGCACAGTATTAATTTGTAGCATGGGGGTGTACACCTCGAAGCGATTTTTCGAAAATTTGATTTTGTTCTTTTTCTATTCCTTTTTTAAGAATATTTTACCGAGAAAATTAACATAACGTGGACGAGTAAATTACCAAATTATCATAACATAAGACCGTAACATGGGAGAGCAAATTAACATAGCAAATTGGCGAGAAATTCATCATCCATTATTTGTAAAATACAGGCCAACCAAATGACGTTTTAATTTTCTCTTACGGGCAAAGCCGAGCGGGTACCACTAGTTAATAATAAAGCTGTAAGTTTTTCTGGATGCCTGGATCTCTGTTACTCCTAGACCGTACTGCCGATTTTCAGAAAATTTGTTCTAAAGTTAGTTCATAGCATTGGGGTGTGCACCTTGAAATGTTTTTTTGAAAATTCGATTTTGTTCTTTTTTTAATTCAATTTTTTCCTGTTTTTCATATAAATTTGATAACATGGGGGAGAAATATATCATTCACATTTTTAAGTTTTAGATCATTCAAAAGCCGGGAATTTCCTGCACAAGATGAAGTTAGTTCGAAGTTTCTACGAGCATTAGGAAAGCTGTAGGAATCGTTTAATGAAAAACAAAATCCAAGGCTTACTTCAAGCAAGCACAACGATTTCTAAATAATTAATATCGAAGATAAAATTTAAAAATAAAGATAAATCGAATTCATTTACGAAATGGAAATAAACTTTTGTCTGTTACCACGCTTACGTCTTTTACTCCCTTTGATTATTTCATTCTTTTTGAGAAATCACGATTGCTTATTGTTCTCACTTGACCCTCTTTGAGGTCCGGTTCCTTTTCCAACTAGGACCATGGGCTTCTGTAGCACCACCGTCCACCGGCTTCTCTGGTACTGAGCACTGTCCCCCAGAATCCGCTTCTCCATGGCCGTGGCGTCCATGTCCTACACACACGCACGCGCCTTTACACACATGCACTTACACCTACGTGCACACACACAAGCCTACACACACACACACACACAACTTTACACACGCAACCGCCCAGGAGGAGTGGCAGGCTTGGGGGAAAACCGAGCTGTTTCTAGAAACAATAACCTCACATGAGTAGGGTCCCGTCGTAACTCGTGATGGTTAAACACATAACTTGAATTCAAAATTTCAGGATTAAAATTTTTCATTTTAATTATTTATTTTTTTTTTAAAAACATTTTTAAAAACGTGTATTTATTTTTGTGATGCAAATCCTTTTCTTTTATTAAAAAGGATTAAAATTTGAAATATTTTAACTGCTAAGAAAAAGCCGTCTGTTTTATTTTCTTAGTTTTTATGGAATTATGTTCAGGAAATTATTAAAATATTGCTATTACAGCGTTCTTTCTATAGTGCTTAATTTTGGAAAAATATCGTATTTTGCGTTCTAAGCAAGACACATTTCTAAGGCTTCTGTTGTTTTCTGTTACTTTACTTGCTAAGTTTTCAAATCTGCCAACTGTATGGAGAGATCTTGAAAACAATTACTTAAAGCATGGTAGACGTTAACTGTAAATATACAGACGAACCAAATAATCAGTTTATTTTCTACTACGGGCAAAGCCGTGCAGGTACTGCTAGTATTTAAATCAAACCGAATATGGCTTTTATGTACTAATATGTTACATCGCATTTCCTTATCAGCTTCTATTTTTCTTTTCAGATACATATCATAATTTCATGCCGCATTGAGTAAAAAAAACGGTGCCGTTTCAACTCCATAATATCACAAAATGTTCGTTACATGGTAACAAAATTACAACGTTAATTTAAACTATTTTACAAGTGTTTTAAAATTTAAGTGACATATTGATACACGTTAATCCAAAACAACGTTAAGTTTTCCAACTCAGTTTGGAAGCTAAAATCTGAATCCAAACTTTTAATGAGGCGGAAGGTTTAATGAGGGAAAGAATTTAATGATGGGTGGAGGATTTAAAGCGGATGAGTGCTTAATGACGCCAGAGACGCAATTACGTTGGGTCATTTAATAAAATATTTTTCTTCTTCTTTATTTATGATTGACTGATAGATTTATATAGTTGATAATTACATTCAAGGTTACACTGCAATTAAAAAAAAATACACAAGATGTTCTTGGAAAATAATGGCAACTCATATACCTAATTTCTGTCAGTAACATATCTGCCGAAAACATTACAGTTTCCCGGTAAAAGTCAGTAACAATCCTGAAATTAACCTGGAAAATATATGAAAGTCAGAAACCTCCCCAATAAAATATTTCTAAGGCTGCTGTTGGTTTCTTTTAAGCTACGTGCTAAGTTTTTAAATCTGCCAACCATATAAAGAGATCTTGAAAAAAATTACTTAAGGCATGGACGACATTAACCGTAAATTTACAGGCGAACCAAATGCCTGTTTTATTTTCTACTACGGGCAAAGCAGTGTGGGTACAGCTATTATTTAAATAAAACTAAATATGACTTTTATGTACTAATATATACTTTCAAGGTTACGCTGTAATAAAAAAATTTACACAAAATGTTCTTGGAAAACAATGGCAACTCATATGATTTCTGTCAGTAGCACATCTGCCAAAAACACTTAAGTTTTCCGCTAAAAGTCAGTAACCTTCCTGAAGTTAACCTGGAAAATATTTGGAAGTCAGAAACCGACCTTCCCATCCCCGTCAAAGAAAAGTCAGATTCTGGAATAAATCATGAACTTACAGCGAAAATTAAAATATGTTTATAGTAATAGCTCCTGAAGCAAATATAACAAAAGCAAGGCAGATTTCCAAGCTGATATTGAACAGCGTAATTGCCTGCAATTCTTGCAAAGCAATACTTCCCAGAGAGTGCATTTTGCCCTCGCTTGCGCCTTGGGCCGTTTGTGAGAGTCATAATTAATCAGAAGAAGAAAAACCTTGTAAAACAGCTGAATACATTTTCACACTAGTAGCTAAAAATGTTTTTCACAGCAATGTGAAATCTGCATTCATGAAACTTACAGCGAATCAGGAAACGTTTTCACAAACGTACTTAATTTTTACAGGAAACTGATGTAATCCCGTGAATTCCCTAAACTTTGCCTAGAAATAATCTGTGATGTTCCGGATTACTCTTACAGTGTACACAAAGCGTGATTTTAACAAGAAAAAAAACCTACTGGTACTAGAATCTTCAGAAATACTTTTTTAAAAATTAGTTTTCATATAATCATTCTAAAATGTTTTTTTTACCAAAACTCTAAGAATCTGAGCAGAGTTAAAAACAAAAAAACTTTATGCTTCTTAATTTTACAACGCTTACAAAATTCAATGAGTGAATTTAAAATTTCTTTGATTTTTTTTCTCTTTCCAGAACTTAAATATTAAGTTTATTTTACTTATATTATCTTCAGTAGTTTTCTCTCAGATAGCCGACACACTTTAAATGTTTAACATGAGTTTTTGGAAGAAATGATTTGCTTTGTCAGATTATACAGTAACCCCACGAATTTGGACCCTTTTAGTCCGGATCTCCGGATAATCCGGATCGATCGATTTGATTGTTTTTTTTTCTTTTTTTAATTGGAGGAGCGACCGTTAAATTTCCATAACATTAATTCATTTAACCCTCTTACGGGCAAGACCGTGTTATGTCGTTGATTTAGTTCCCTTTTCTTGGCAATGCAACTTTTGAATCTTTTTTTTTTCCCTCGAAAGGGAAGAAAAATGATTCAAAAGTTGTATTGAAGAACAAATGGAACTTAAAGAACGGCATAACACAGTCTTGCCCATGAGAGTGTTAATCCCCTCGTAAAGGTGATTTTCAAAAAGTATGTTTTATTTCTTTTTCTATTCTCCAGATATTCCGGATTGGGTCAAATCCCAATTAATCCAAATTATCAGGATTCTACTGTACATATAATTGAAATGAACATTAAAACTTTGAGCAATCCATTTTCTTTTAAAATTTATACCAATTAACACATAAATTGTAACAATTAAAATATCAGTTAATGTATTAATTTTAATATGAAAATGGATAGTTCGGTGGGATTTTTTATACATCGCAAAAGTTTCTTTAGTTTTTTAGTAGAATTATGAAAACATCCAACTACAACGAATTTCCGCAAAATTTCTATGGTCCGCGAACATTTGAGTTATTATTGAATTATATCACCTTTATAGTTGTAATTAAATTCATCATCACCATCTTTGGATTCATTTCATTTCATCTAATATACTTAACTGTTGTGAAAATATTATTTCTCTCGTATAGTGTAAAAAAATATTCCAAAACGTTACTGATTATATCCGTGAAAAATTTCGCGATTTTCCGATTTTCATAAAATTCTTGCGGAAAAATAAGTATTTTTGTCAAAAGGTTTCCTGAATTGCTGCACGTTGCAGACTTCTCACTGTTGTGAAAAATATTTTAGTTTCCAGTTTAAAAATTAACTGAGGGTATTTATTAAGTATATCGACTTCTGTTTGCTTACGGCACGTCCAGAGTGACTGAATTCCCAATAGGAGTGAATAAATCTCTGGATTCCGCAGCTTTGAAATAATTGCAGGCGAGTGAGATTCTTGATACCTACTTGCAATTCTGTCTATGTTTTGACGATGCTTGTAATCATGCGTTTGGAGTTTTCTTGGTAAAACAGGAAAATGCCAAGCTAATATCAAACCAACCGAACTTTTCGATGATGGTTCTATAGTTCTAGAGACACAGCTGGCTTCGACCGTGGAGATTTCTGAATTCTTCAGAAAGATTCCAGGATAACTTCAGGAAGGTTACTGAATATTTGTTGAAAACGTTTCTGCTTTTTGCAAGGTATGTTACTTCCAGATTGGGCACATTAGCTGCCTATTATTCTCCATGAGCGTTTCTGAACCAATTTTATAGTGTATATGATCCGCTTAGGATTCGGAACGGTACCACGTGATCCTCAGTCGTAAAAAAGTTGAGAACCACTATTCTATGCTGCTACAGTTTAGACTAAAAATTTTAATTTTTGTTAAACTATATAAATTTTTAAACTATATTAATTGTTAAAAGAATGGATTGTGTTATTAAAACTTTGTCGTTTATTTTTTTTAACAGAATTTCAGTATACAATGGGAATCAAATTTTCCAACTCATTGCGGAAAATATTTTACAAAACCCTTAACACTATTTCGCAGAATCCTAAGGTTTTCGGGAACTCGTTGGTTAAGAAACTGCTATTTTAGGTTAGACTAGCGGTACCCGCACGGCTTCGCCCGTAGTAGGAAATTAAAAGGTTATTTAGTTCGACTGTTTATTTACAAATAATGGATGATGAATTTCTCGCCAATTTGCTATGTTCATTCGCTCGCCAATGGTCGCATATGATAGTTTGCTCGTCCACGTTATGGTAATTTCCTAGCCCTCGTTATGGTAATTTGTTCCCCGCGTTATGGTAATTTGTTCGGTAAAACGTTCTTAAAATTGGAATAGAAAAAGAACAAAATCGAATTTTTGAAAAATCGCTTCGAGGTGCTCACCCCTATGCTGCGATATAATTTTGTGCCAAATTGCATGAAAATCGGCCGAACGGTGTAGGCGTGTAACAGACATCCATAGAGACAGAGACACAGACTTTCAACTTTATTAATAGTAAAGATAATTAGGTGTTCTGAGAAAGGGCAATTTTTTCTTGTGTTATTCAGAAAACAATTTCTGCGATGATTTTATCTAACGATTAATTAAATATAGTGTGTAACTACTTTAGCACTCTGATAGTAACACTACACTTTAAAATTATTTCTTTATACTTGTTTTATTATTTTCAATTCTAACAGAAAAAAGGTATTATTATTCAATCGAACTTACTTTTTTAATGAAATTTTAAAGTGATTTTTTTTTCGGGAAAACAGCATGAATAATTTCATTAATTACTCATCCTAAATCCAAGTTTTAAATCTTGTAATGATGTTTCGTGTCATTTTTTACCACAAAAAAGGTTTTTAACGCATTATAATAAAGAGCTTAACTTTCTATTTACTAGTTTTCGCAATTAATCATTAATTATTGTGAAGGAAAAATCCATTTATCTTTCCTGTAAAATATAGTTAGCGTGTTAGCTTAGCGAAAAATAATCCCTTTTACGAGGTAGAAATGCCTTTAATCCTACATCATAAACGCATAAAGCCCTGTGTCAAATAAGCTTTGGAGGGAATTTTTAACGTTAATGTCACATCCATCAATAATTACTGAAACTTTTCACGTTGATGTATTGGTATACAATTCAAGACTTAAATTACAAATTTCAAAAAAAGAAAACTGTAACGATGCAATGTGTTATTTTATTTATTGTTGAAGCAAAGCACAAACTTTTAACATTTTCAATCGTATTTAACTGTTAATGTTTTTTGCATGTTGATATAGCCGTGGGTTGGACTCACTATTAACAACAAGTTATGTTAGAATGGGGTCGTTTCCAAAATTTTAAAAGTATTTTTTTTCTGAAAGAGCATGTTTAAAAATATAGGATGTGACTATTTTTTAAAATAATTTGTTCAAGTTTAATATTTTTAAAAAAAATACTTAAATCGATGTGCTTTCATTGTTTACGTTTCTGTCGTGTGACATCACAAATGATGAAATGTCATTCAGTGTTGCCATTCACGGAGAAAAATATTTAATTCGCATCTTTACTCACGTGTCTCTTGGCAACGATATGGTAGATGGAAAGCGTAGGGCGCAATATTTAATTCGCTTCTTGATTATCATAACGTGGAAACGTGGTAGAAAGATGCGCCAAATTGCATCATTTGTGACGTCATAAAGACCACGCCTTGTTTGAAAAATCGGACATTTAAAAAAATTAATTAAAAAATAACTGTTGGGAAAATGAAAGTATTTTCTGGGTCCATGTTATTTTTTTACTCATTCTATCAATTTCAGTGACTAAAAGTAGTACTGTTGACTGAAGGAAACAACCCCATTAGATTTTTTTTTTCGCCTTTTTTTTTCAACGGAAACAAAATAAGAAGTTTGTACAAAAAAGCTAACGTACAATTGATGACAAAAATGCAAAAAAAATAAAAAATGTGCAGCAACTGCTTTTTACCTGCCCATGGTGTTTAGTCTTATATTCTCTGGGAAATGGGAGTTTTAAATAAATCTTGCAATGATGCAAATTTCTGGAACCCTTTTTTGCTTCCTTGTTCCATTTTGTGAATTCCTGAAACTCGTTTCGATCGAATTTTGTCATAAATTTCTATTTTGCTTCCCCCCCCCCCCCCCCCCCCCCCCAGTTGAGTACCTTTTCGGACCGTCGTTTCGTGCATATGTATTTATGAACGTGTGAACAACCAAAATATTAATTTTGTACTATTACCGAGGTCAGTATCGTAAGTCTTCTCGTGACATCTGTATGTACGTGAGTATATACGTATGTAAATGTGCACATATGTGCGTATGTACATTAGGGTGGTTCAAAAATAGATGCAAAAAAAGTTTCTCCTAGATAATAGGACCCCTCTCAATATTTTTAGACTTGTGGATAGTAATATACTGGAAGAATTTTAGTTTCCTATTTCAACTCAAAGAGGGTTTTCAATCCCCTCCCCCAAACTTTATACGTATGGAGAGAGGGGTTAGAAATACATTGAACTGAAAAACCAACCCTACATATATTATAATATACACTAGTAGTATGCATATACATAGCAATAAAATAATTATTTACAGAAAAGCAGCTGGGGAAATTACGTGTTTCTAAATTTGTGGCATTTTCTGTGCTACGGCTCATGTTAAATTAAGGGGTCATAGAGCACCCTTTTAAAATTTGAATGAGAAGCTAAAACTTTTACAGCATAATACTATTTGTAAGTGAAAAAAAAAATAGGGGGTGTCCTGGACTCTAGCTGAAAAAAGGCTTTTTTTTAACCACTCTAATGTACATATTGTATGTCAGATCTCAGAGTTGTTGAGACGGGAAGGTTGTTACATTCAGAAAAATTTCTTAGTTCTTCGAGCTTGGATAAAAAAAATTTAACTTATTAATTCTCCCAACTATCTTGTTCAATTCCTGTCCGGTTTCCATTAACTACGTTGGACACATTTATTTTTACACAAACTCTTTGTTTATCTCATTGGTTTCATAATATATTCTTGTTCTTGTCATTAACTCGCTCTCAAAACAGTTCTTCAAAGACTAAAATCATTTTTACAAAAACCAGATTCATCTTATTTAATACTCCATTTTATTCTTTTGAGTATTACTTGTGAAATACTTTGAAGCGTTCCGCATACCTAAAATGGGAGAAATAAAATAGAAGCTGGCATTTCATGTCACTGATCGGGCTGAATATTAAATTTTTCTGTCAGTTTCATACATATATTTCGTTGGCGATTTGAATATCTTGTTTGAAATGTCAAGACAATTTCTTACTTTGCCTGAATTATTCATAGTGGAATAATCTTCGTATTTGCTTTATATAGGTACGTTCTACGCATTTATGTATGTTTTGAATAAATCTGATAAGTACGGGAGCCATCTTTGTCAAAAAATCGCGTGCTTAAAAAATTTGATGCTCTTTCTAAAGAGCTTTAATGAACATTTGACACAAAATTTGCGACAGATCTTCAATGAAAAATTTTTCTCTGAATAATTCCTTACGTGAAAATTTATGTCTACAAACATCACACTATAGCGTCCATAAATTCTTATTCTTTGACTTTTAATCCAACATTAAAACAAGTATTTGCGTCAAAACTTTTATATTTTTTCAGCTACATTTTAGATGCTTCGACATGCTTTCACAACTGTTTTGACATTAGAAGTGTTTTGTTGATAATTTTGCTTGCTTGCATCTGACAAGTCAAAGCTATTCCAAACAGATACTATTGCGAGTATATAAGTGATTTTGAGAACTTCGTTCGATTTTTTTTTTTTTTTTAGAATTGATGAAGATAATTCTCATATAATTCTTAAACCAAGTTTCGAGTTAACAATTTTACTTTTATTTTTTAAGCTTTTCTTCGTTTACAACTACTGTAGTTTGACCCGTTCGTATATTTGCGTCTCACCTTATTTCATTTTTAATTTTTTATTGATATTTCCGGTTCACAGGTGACGGTAAAATGACAAACTTAGGTAAAATGAATTACAGAGAGCTACCTGATGACAATAAAACAATTTAACTAAAGAACGTATGTACCACTTTTGTGCTAATTACGAAAAATTACTGTTTTTTCTGCAAAACCAATTAATGCGTACATAATATTTATACTGAAATACTTTATAGATAATGATTAAATTAATTTGGGTAAAGAGTTCATATACCATTTCGTATAAATCACGAAGCATAACTAATATGTTTACTAAACTAAATATGCGTGAATGATGTTTACACTGAAATAAATTATAGATTATAATTGCAGCTACAAATGATGAATAATATTTATCCTATTAAGAACAGTTACTGTTTTTTTTTTTTAACTTTATCGACTTTTTAAATTTTTTTTGCCTGAATGTAAGTGTACAATGAAACCTCTGTATAACAATACTGTCTATAACTATAACCTGTCTATAATAATATTTTTCTTTGGCAACAGCAAAATGTCAGCATGAATAATCAAACTGTCTATAACGATAACTTGTCTATTACGATATTTTTTTAGGTCCTAACAGTATCGTTGTAGATAGGTTTCACTGTATACAGTCAACATTAAATAAAGTAATACGAATATCTAAGGATGAGAACTATGTTTATCTTTCAAGCGATCAGTCCAAGATAACTCCTCTTGCCCCTAAGAAATGTGTTTTCATAAGAGATTATCTTTAACCTCTCATATTTCTAGGTACTTGTGCTTTCTATTTTGAGAAGAATGGGTCCCAGAACACTTCTTTAATCCGAGGGTTCGATAAAGCGTAAGTTATGACGTACATTGATCTCTGCTCTATCCTGTATGCAGGGTAACATCGTGAAAACTCGACGATTCAGAAATTAGGCTCTCTATTTCAATTAAAATTATTTGAAGCATACTGCAAATTTTTCATGAAAATAAATACATTGCAAATCTTTTTTATGACATTTTTTATTACGCTTTGAACATTTTTTTGAGCACGTACACTTGTCCCCGCGTTTAAAACCATTTGATAAAAGCAATTCAGAAAGGTTCCTTAAAAATAATGGGCAAATAATGTGTCTAAATTCTGCCATCAATCCATCTGGCAAAATACAGGAAGGTTTCCAGCCAAAATTCATTGACTTTTCTAAAAATAACCAGGAATATTTCTCGGGAATTCATAAATTTTCTCAATAAAAGCAGTTACGTCTGCGAAAATAATGAGAAAGATTCCAAGAAACCTAACATGTCCATAGAAATAGATTGGCACTATTCTGATTTACTATGAAAGCTCCTCAAGCGTTTTAGAAAAAATGGCTAAAGCTAATAAAGAACTGCAGACAACCGTCTAGCCTAGCCTTTAATGTACGTACACTTCTCTAGCAAAGCAACAATATCCAAAAACTGTGTCCCGCCCTTTTTCGGGGCCTAGTAATTCTGGCCGGATCGTAATGGCGCTGAAACTAAAGCACTGAATATAAATTCTGATCATATTTTGAAACTGGTAGCTAAAAATATTTTACACAATAGTGAGAAGTCCGCATCCATGCAACTTGTAGCAATTGGGAAAACTTGAATTTCACAGGAAACTGGTCGAATCCCGTGAATCGCCAAAACGTTGCCCCAAAATAATCAGTGACATTTCGAAATTTTCTCACAGCTCTTAAACCATTTCTGTTCTCTTTTAAAGAAAACAAACATCTAAGTTAAAAATTTTAAAAGTTATACCTCCATTGACTTCATTACAATAAGGTTGAATTTGTAAATAAGTGTTTTTGCTTAGTTGAAATAAATTTGTTTATTTCTCTTTTGTAAAAAATAACATTTTACACTTTCTTGACTGGCACTTTTCTATTTAATAAACAAAATCAGATTTCTTAAGTATTTCCCTAAAAGTAAACTAACATAATTCCATTAATATTTAAATATCTTTTCTAACTAAAGTTACTCTTTTTTGCATAACAAGTCCTTGATTAAAAATTGGCCTTTCTAATAAACTATTAATAAGCATACATTAATTTTAATTCAAACTGAGCAATATTTTTGTACTAAACCTTAGAAATTATTCAAAGTGCATTTCACTTCTCCAAAGATTTCTCCAACCTTAATTTCGGTTAGAAAATTAAGTTACCACGTTAGTCTTAACTATTTTGGAGGAAGTGAGCACCTCTGTATGCCTGGAAATTCTCTTTGAAGCAAATTTTATGCCGACATTCTTATTCTGCTATTATTAACATAAATTTAGTTGATAATGGAGGTAAATTGATGTTGCATTGGAATGAGGAATATTAAACAAATAACAGATTGTTTTGTCTACTTACGAAAATAAAATTAAATGCACTACCATGCAAAACAAAAAATAGTTAATTTCATCAAACGTATGCATTTAGTAGCAATAAAAGATTTGAAAGTAAGTACGATTTGAATATCTAACTACGATTTCTTGATACTAGATCTCTTGAAACAAGATTAAGTCTGCTACATCTACAGAACAATATAGAAATGATTTTTCACATTTCACTTTGGCAATCGATGCTGCTATCCCATTCCACTCGGTTCTCCCCTACAGAAGTTTCATCAATATTATTATTCTATGTGTCTACCTCCATCAGCAAGTATAACGTCAAGCGTCATGACGATAGCGTTTACAAATGTCATTGCTTTTAGTTACCCTAATGCGATTTTTACTTTTTATTTATTTATTTATTTATCGTGCATGTGGAAATACGTAAGGAAATCCACTTGTATATAGCATGTAAAATTCATCTTCCAAAATGTTTCCTCAAACATTTTCTTTTGTTTGAACTCTTCAAAATTGGCAGGAAATCTGGGACACTGCAGAAACTGGTCGGAGAGCATGATTCCCTGCCGAAAATTTAACTAAAACCACGCTGCAGACATCCAATAGAAGTACGATTTCTGAGTGCATATGGACCATTTCCTTCCTATCTACACCGATGCAAGATACTTAACTCCCCACTGTGCCTATGCAGTCACATATTCAACTGTCCTCTAACCAGCTCTTTTCATAGCACTTACAATACCAACCTTTCTTTTTCCAAAAATATTGCACATATTCTATCTCATTCAGTTCCACGTAAGAATATAAAAAAATGTCCCTACTCATATCACAAGCGGATGACGTTAAATTTCCGACCAAAAAACTTTCAAAGAACTTTTATTGCAGTTTATATTCTATTTTCAGCCAACCAGATTTTTCTAACTTTTATTTCACTTGTTTACTGTGTTTTTAAATGTTTTATGTTTCCGTATGGTGGTTCTGTAGTTTCTGTATTAGTCTGTATCAAAATTGTTCCAGCGAGTGCCTGGTCGCTCGAGATCTATTCTGCTCCCTCCAATTGCCACATCCGGTTAAACCCTCACCCGGCACCAGGGTTGATATGGTGGTGATTGGTGGGATTTGAATAAATAAATAAATAAATACGTAAGGAAATGTTTTCTTAGCGAATGCTGCTGCGACCATAATAAGATCAGCAATAAGTGTTTTTTTTTTTTTTTTTTTTTTTTTTAATCTCCGGGAAGAATTTTTTTTTTTTAATTTAAAGTTATCAATACTGGATTGAGTTGGTTTTGATACTAAATGACTCAAATGTAAGACACAGAAAAAAAAACTGCCGGAAATGGCTATTTACTTACCTGAAATAACACCTGTACCGGAGTCAGACTGAAGCTTGTCCTAAAATTCAGATTTTCCGTTTATTAGTGTATAGTATGTAGAGCGTTTGCGATCCGAAATTTCCAAACATTTTGGGCTGACAACACAATTAAATACTAAAAAATTATTTTAAAAAAAAAGAACTTTTATAACACCTGTATCACAGAGGTCAGATTGACGCTTGTCCTAAAATTCAGATTTTCCGTTTAGTAGTGTATTGTATGTTGTTTGCGATTCGAAATTTCCAAAAATTTCGGACTGAAAACACAATCAAATACTGAAAAGTTATTTTAAAAAGAACTTTTAAAATGCTTTTTTAGAGACTTAAATGATTTTTATATGCATACTTGAAGAGTTTCTACTAGCGAGGGGGTGGGGTCGAGCTTTCTGATAGTTTCCGAAAATTAAACACTGTGTTCAGAAATTTTTACTTGGATCCACTATCACCCCGTTGTTGAAGCCTATTCCTCATCGAGCCATGTAAACTTAATTCTCAGAAGAAGAAAAAATCCTATCCTTTGCATGCTCCAGAAAAAAAAAGTTTTCCCCTCTCCTGTAAAATTAACATAGTGGGATCTACTTCCTTCTGGCTCTGAGGTACAGATATAAGGAGTGCAAATACAGCTTTAGCGTAAAAATGGATTTTTTTTTAATTTGCAATCTGGGATTTATTTACGTTGATAAGAATCATTTGATTGATATTTTTAAAATAAAATCTTTCGATCAATTTAACATAGGGGAATGTGGGGTAAAGTGAAATAGGGAAATATTTACTCTGTGTTTAGTGCAACATATCTGCAGATATTTTAACAATCTAGAAGCACATGAAGTCTATTTCAGCCGGGAAAGAAATGTCTCTGAAGATTAAAGTGTGATAATACAAGCACTTTTCAAAAATTAATACACATTTTATAATATTTTGTTGTAAGTCAAAAATTATTTTTGCAGTGATAAAATAATAAAGTTCTTGTTAATAGCATTTTAAATAATAATTGAGACCTACTCATATTCAGTGCAGTATTTGATTTATTTAATATTAAGCTTATTTGTATTTTAAATATTCTGAACAATTCGTCAAGTGCATGCGGGGTAAAGTCGATGGAGCAAAGTAAAACAGTTCATTTCGTTTACTTATTCAATCATTTATTAAATCACTTACAATTCATTTATTAATTAAAGCATTTACAATCCTTTATTTAAAATTAACATATTTATTCATTCATTCCATTATTTACTTATTGAGCAATCACGATTGCTTATTGCTTTCATTTGACTGTTTTTGGCGTCCTATCATTTTATTTTCCCGCCAGCACCCTCTCCAGCATCACCGTCGACCGGCTCCTCACGATGCTGCTCCTATAGCGAAAATCATCTCCAGGTTGCATCCATATGCAACACACACGCACATACATACACAAGTACAGACTCACACACACGCGCACACACAAATACATACACCTATACACACACACACAAACACATACACACACAAATACATACACACATATACACACACACAAACACATACATACACACACACGCATACATACAGACACCTACACATACATACAGACACCTACACGTACACACACACATACACACAACTACCCACACACTCATTACACTCATGCCTACACACAACTACCCGCACACTCATCACACTCATGCCTGCACACAGACA
Source organism: Uloborus diversus (assembly GCF_026930045.1). Taxonomy (NCBI): domain Eukaryota; kingdom Metazoa; phylum Arthropoda; class Arachnida; order Araneae; family Uloboridae; genus Uloborus; species Uloborus diversus. The sequence goes on from NC_072738.1 coordinate 96,841,411, forward strand.
CAAACACATATGCCTACACACACATACACATTCCCCACCACACACAAACGCTCATACACACAACTACCCACACACTCATACCTACATACACACACACACACTCGTGATTGCGAAAAACATAATTTGAATTCAAGAGGTCAAAATTCAAATTAATTTTTTATTTTATTAATTAATTTTTCTCATCTATTAACTAATTTTTTCATTCGTTTTTTCTTTCGTTATCGATTTATTTATTCTTTTTTTTTTTCTTTCATTTGATCAAACATTTCTTTAATATAAATAGAAAATATCTCATTAGAAAAGTAATAATATTTCACTTTGCTCCATGGAAAAAAAAACACTTTGTTTTAAAGTTAAATTTACTGCCAAAAATAGAAAAAAATATTACAATGCAAGTTTTATCATAAATGCATTGTTCTTTTCTTTTTTTGTACAGTAAATTTACAAAACAAATTTCCAATTTGTTCATTTTAAGAAAGTTAAATTATCTTAACTATTTCACTTTGTTCCATTTCCTACTAATCAACTTACTTCTTTTAACAATTGGTCCCTAATGTGATACAGAAATACATATATTCACTTTCTTTAGAGCTCAATTAAACCCATATTGGTTCAACAATACTTTCTGATTGGTTTCTGAAGTAAAAAAAATGTACCAAAGATTAAAGAAAAGAATTATTTTTCTAAAAACTTTTTCTCGTCTCCATCAGTAATTTATCTCAACAAAATCAGAAAATATTGAAACTTTAAACATTTCTCAGCAGGCTTCTTTCCAATTTAAAAATGGCTCGAGTGATTAAAGTTTAATGCAGTTTTTAAAAATTTAACTATTTAGTTTTTCCTGAGTTAAGAATCTTGAGCCGTGAGATTATTATACCATAACACACTTTATTTCTTTTTTCCTGCATTGCAGTGTAAGTGCAGTATTTTAGAAAAATTACTATTAAGCAAGTTGGCTCAAAATAGAACCTTTTATCATTTATTCTTGCATTGAAGATATAGTTAAAAGATTAAAAATTTAAGTAACATCGGCCAAAAAGTTCTCATAGAATAAAAACGTTCTTGGTATACCATAAGTTGTTTATTTTACTATTACTGTCCCTGTAGCAGAATTGCAGTTTTTTTTTTTTTTTTTTTTTTTTTTTTTTGCAAAAATAATTTTGTTGCACCTGTAAGATAAAACATTCAACATTCCTCGTAAATAACTCCAAGTCCACTGTAAAAAAATTCCGAAACGCTACTGGTTATTTCCGTGTAACATTTTGGGATTTCAGAGGTTTTCACCTATTTCTCCGTAAAATCAAGTATATTTGCTAAAACGTTTCCTGAATTGTTACAAGTTTCAGGAATGCAGACTTTTCCCTGTTGTGGAAAATATTTTTAGCTACTAGTTTTACGATTGACTGAGCGTGTTTATTAAGTGTGTCGGCTTTTGTTCGTTTCTGGCACGCTTAGATTGACTAAGTTCTCAATGAGAGCGAATAAGTTCTTGGATAACTACAGCTTTGCAAGACAAGAATTGCAGTCAAGTGACTTGCTTGGTTCTTACTCGCAGTTCTGTCCTAATTATAGCCATGGTTGCATTAATGCTTTTGGAGCTTTCTTGCTTAATCAAGAAGAACATACTGAATTTCATTAAACCTTTTCAATTTTTCTTAAAGGCTCCCGAGACATGACTGACTTGAACCGGGGAGATTACCACAAATTCTTCAGAAAGGTTACTGACATTAAGCGAAAAACATTCCTGTTTTTTGCAAGATATGGTACTGGCTGAAATTGGGTACATCAGCTGCTCATTATTTTCCAGGAACATGACTGAATTGTTGCATATGGGCAGTTGATTTTTAACTCTTTGTGATCATGAAAGAAGTTCGTGCAAACGAAAGTAAAAGCAAAGCAAATCAAAAACTATGTAACTCATATGGTACGCATATTGCAAGTTCTGTCACAACTAATAGATAATTTGACTTTTTAGCAGTAAGTTACCCCCCCCCCTAAGCCAGGGCTAAGGCAGGATTACATGCAATTTAGCGACTGCTAGGTTATCACATTCAGAGACAAACTGGTAGATAAAAGTTTAAGCAAAACGCCGGAGAGATAAATTTACTTTATCTGCAAGTTTGTTGTCACTTTTAGCTTCAAGGAGATGGCATTTACCTCTACCTCAGGTATCCTCCATTGAGAAGAGATAAAATGGAGGGAGAGAAGACTTTCATTCGCGAAGGAAAAACCCCAAGTCACGTAATATATTTTAATGCGAAGCATTGGAAGAAATCAAGTTTCTTCCATTAGTCTCACGCAAAACGTGTCAGTCATTCTTCGTAGTGGAGTCACGTGACTTGGGGTGTTTGGTCTCAGCTTTTGCTACGCCCATGATTGGACTTGCTCCCACCATTTACTAATTCCTGCTCTAAGGTATTCCCTATTCCAGACTGGTGAGTCTATAATAAGGACGGAACTGCAGTCTCTGTATACTGCGGTTTTTTTTTTTTTTTTTTGAAAAAAAAAAGTTATCTAAACACAAACATCTAGAAACTTTGATCCTAAGAATAAGGTCGGCTGATTACTTTTTAACTAATTTCATTTTTGATGGAAATAAAAGCAAAGACAGAGTTAGATGGTATTATAATTTCAAAGAAAAGGATAATCTTCTTTCCCTGAATTTTTCTGTGTTTAGTACTGGAATTCTTCGGAAAGAGTTAATTTGACCTTACATAGAGTTTGTAAAAAAAAGAGATTTTTTTCATTTCCTGATCTTAATAAAGAATAAAAGAATATATTTTTTAGACGAAAGGTTTCTCTTGACTAACGGATAGTTCATAAAATCGTGAGTATTCGTAAATTAGAGGTTCGTAAAATCGAGCGTAAAATGTACATACAGAAATAAAACTTTTATAAAAACAAACTTTTATAAATCTAAATATTATAACTACAATACTCTAGCGAAAGTGCTGTGTTAATCTAATTTAAGTGAAAAAGAAAGCATTATTGTAATACCATTTTTAGTGCACTATCAGTAAGTTATGAAAAACGGAGTAGTGAGTTGCATTACAGCCAGCTTATAACAGATACTAAATGAGCTCAACTATTAGTTCTCCTCGAATATTAAATTTTGTCTTAGTTCATTGCTTCTAGGCTCTTTTATTTTTGAGAAAACTACTTCTTTTCTTTTAATGAACTTCCTCACGTTCTGTAATGTTATGCTAAACTGAGGCTTGTAACCAGTAAGAAACTAAATTTTCCTGTTTCCGTAAAATGCTCCAATCCTCCTTTCCACAAATTCTTCCCTTGATTAAGCTTTTTGGAATTAATTTTATTCGCGGTTTCTTGTCACGAACTGCTAATTATAATAATAGATCTTGTTCTGCCCTTAACATCCAAACATTTATGGATTTTTCAAAAAATAACTTACAACCAATTTGTGTCTTGCACTATTTTTATTTTCATTTTTTGCGAACAAAATTTAGCAGCTAACTTAATCAACCTCAATGCAAGTTTGTTTCTTTCTGGTAATTATTTTATTTAGTTGTATTTATTCAGCACCGTTTTTGCTCGAAAGCAATAATTAAAAATAAATATATACGATAAAACTGTATGTATTGTTAAGTAAAACGATAAATATGCAAGTTTTTCGATGAAAAGTTAAAGAAAATATGTTCTCATATGTTTTTAGTTATTAATGAGCTTTACACAGAATCTCCGGGCCAAGGTGTCGTGATCGAAAAGGCACCGGGCTCGTAGCTGAAGAGTTCCACAATCGATACCGGCTGATTAAAGATCCTCCTTCTTAAGTTGATGACTGGGGAAGCTAGATATATCGTGGTCATACTTACCGTGGTCCACGTGAAATATACCCAGGGGGGGAGGCTGAACTACGCTGTAAAGAAATTTCGATAAGTAATTGATTACTTCTGTGGAAGGTTTCTGGATTCCACAGGTTTTCACCTGTTCCGTCGATAGATAATCATTTTTGTTATTTATTTATTCTCTCCTAAGACAATGTACTATCATTAAATGTAAGGAAAAATATTCCCAAGGAACCCAGATGCATTTGACAAAACTTCTTTTAATACTTTCAGGTCTGAACTATTTCGACCGCATATCTTCCTCCAGATTGGGGTTTTTTGGCGCTTTGCATGATTTTTTTAAAAAATACTAAGAAAATGTGTATTATAGTAATTTTTATTGTATAACATACCTCAAGATGTTTTCTTTTATATTAAAGGAACTATTTAACTGAAATAAATATCAATATTTAGCAAGAAATGGTCAAAAAAAGCATGTTTGAAACTAAAAAAAAAGTTCCGCATAGGAAAACATCTTTTTTAACCATAAAACTTTACCCGGACTAAATTAAAAACTTATCTATACCTTGAACAAATATCTGAAAATAGGTTTAATTTGAAAATAAACATTCTTTATTAAAATTTGCTTTTGTATGACACATTTTAAAACACACTCGAATTTAAACCCCTATTCCATCACGATTCATGTAGTTATTTCTGCCTGGTGCTATCATCTATATATTTTTTTGAAAGTAAAAGGTTCGTAATTATTATCTAAAAAGGTTAGAAATGTATAGAACTCGTACTTTTATAGCGAAGAGAGGGAAAATTTGACCCCAAGAGAATCTCGGGCTTAGTTAACTTCACCAAAAACGGCAACCCGAGTGACGATCGGGCTTAGACCTTTAAGTGTTAAAGAAGAACCAGCTTTATTCAGCAGAGGTGATATGTGAAATTTGCAATTCCCCCCCCCTCCCTCAATCACAAAAAAAAACTTTTAATGTTTTATGTCAACGTGAAATTTGTGCAATTTTCAGAAAGTAGTCAAAACTTTCATTTGCTGCCCTTCACCGGCCCACGGCAGAAGAAAACTTTAGGATTATCAAAAACAACAACATACATCCGGTATATCATCAATTTTATTATCGAGCTATGGACCATTCTGTAATTAGTCTAAATTTCCCTTTTGTGTTTCATTGTTCTTAGTCTTTTCTTTCAAGGGACTTTTATTGAACTTTTGACTTTTAAACACTGGTTGGATTAGAATAGACAAAAAACCTTGACTTTAGTAGACGGTATTGGATATATCAAATGCATAACAGTTTGTTGATAAAGTTTTTTTTTTTTTTTTTAACATAACAAAAAACTTTATCATTTCTCTCTCTCTCTCAGTAAAATTTCAATGATGTTTTTTCCAAAAGAACATTTAATTCTTTAGTTTTTGGGACTTTATAAGTTTACTAACAAATAGTAGAGAAAGGTTTAAAGTAAATATTTTGAACAGTTGCTTATTAAGTATTTTAACAACTTCCGGTAAACATTCAATTCCATAGTAAAGCATTTGACCTAAGCATAATAAAATCAATTCACAGAATTTAAAAAATAAAAGTAATGTTTCTGTTCTAATGGATTTATTTAAGTCAAGTACTGCTTTTTAATATTACCAGCAAAAAAATATTTTATTCAATTTGATTTCCAAAATCAACTGTGAATAAAATGATGAAAAGAAGAAATTTGACAGGGGTTTTTTTTCTTGCAATTTACAATCATATTTATACACAATATTTTCTTTATAAAAATTCAAAATAAGGAATGTTTTCACTAAATTGACAACCTATAAGTATATTTCCTTCTTATTCAGTCAATTTTATTTTATTCATACTTTCAAATCGTTAGTTCGAAGACAATTTCACTTCTTTGGATCCAAAAGAACTAATATAAAATGATTAATCAGATTTTTAAGCCCTATTGTTAATGTTATTAATGTTATTATTATTTATTTTTATAGTGGCGATCAAATTTCTTGATGATGGTTCAGGCTTTGAACACAGGCAATGGGCTTCGTAGTTTATGTTTTCTAAATCACTTCGCATCTTTGCATCGTCAATTGAAAAATAATTTCCTCATTTTTCAGATCCAAGCACTGGTTTGCACAAACGAGTGAGGAAGACACGTCATCGGTTATTGATGGTCCGTTTTCATTTTCGCCATTTTCTTCTAACCTCTAAATTTCACGCTCAATAGGACACACTTTCATTTGTTCCTCGCTGACAGAAACACTGATCATGATGAACGACTTTTTATATCAACCCCCTTTTGCTCCACTAGTTCTCAAAAGTCCTTTCTTTTTAAAAAAAAAAGAATTGAAATAAGAAAATTGAAAATAGGAAATACAATGGATTTGAGGGACATAAAAGAACGTTTTGCATATGGAATACTTCCAAAAGAGTTTAAAGAATCGGTACAAATCTCGGTTTCTTTTGCGGTAGTCAAACTTTAAAAGTTAGGCAATGTTTTCTCTTCTTTAATTTCTTTATTTTCTGTAAAGAAATCATCTTTGTTGCAAAATTTAATATGTTAGGAGAAGTTAGAAATCTTTCTTTTACTTTTTTGAAAGTGATGTTGATTATTCAGGGTGTCCAGCAAAGGACCCCCTGGTTACAAAATTAAATATCTGGAAAACAAAGGGAGATATTGGAATAAAATAAACGGTATGTTTACTATGTGAAACCTATAAAAATCATATATAGGAACTAGGAAATTGGTTTAAAAAATTGCCAACAGGGTTTGCTGCGAGCTGTAATTGCAACAGAAGTCTATATAAATAGTGCTACAAAAAGGTTAGTTGTTTCAGGAGTAGTTTAGCCTCTAAGATGGTAATGTAAGGAGGACAAAAATGTAAGGAGGACAAAAAGATGAATGGAAAGAAATGAAACACTCAAATTTTTTAATTATTTTTTTTTCCTCTCTTTCGCAGTTTAAATTGCAGCAATACGTGAGATTATGCTCGATGATTTAAGAGAAATTATTTCTATTATTAGGACGAGAGAGGGCGGCGAAACTACGAGAGCCGACCCTGCCTGGCAACGCCATAATGCTGTTATTAGGATCGGTGTTGCTTTCACCATGCTGCCAGATTAGGTTGATCATTTCATAGATAGCACTAAAAACACTGGATATCAAAATAGGGTTAATTCTAGTAGCGCAATCTGTAAAATAACAAAGGAACTTTCGTGTTCGTTTGAGTTTTGACGTCTTGAACTCTATTTATGGTTGGTATTAGAACCCTTTCTAAAAGACAGACCGACTTATCCGACATTATGGTTAGAAGGCAGCTTTGGATCCAACCTTGCTTCTAGCATTTATAAATACATTATAATATTCACTGGTTGCTATGTCGTAAAACAATTGATGATAAGTTAAGTAAAATGTCGCTTAAAGTATATCTAGAAAGATAACTTAGTTCACAAATTCAACAAAAATGTATCGGGGAATGTTTAATGTAATGAACCCCATTTTCACATCTTATTTGTTTTTAACTTGTATGAATTAAATATTTTTCATTTACAGAATAAAATAATCAAACATCAATTAGGCAAATCATCGAAAGCTTGAGCACTAGTTTTCTGCAAAGAGGCTTTTGTACAAATACTAATTTTGTCCCCCGACAATTTTGGAACCAAAATGTCAGATTAGTCAGCCTCCCTTATATCAGAGCATTAGTTGGTATAAAAGTCATTAGTTGAAACAAGAAACCCAACGAGTAGGGTCCTACCTCAATTCATATTGCGAAAATATAATTTGAATTCAAGACCTTAAATTCTAAACTTTTTTTTTTCGTTTCTTTTTTTTTCACTTTTTTTTAATATTATCTTCATATTCTTTTTAGCTCTTTTGTGAATTTTCGGGCTTCTACTGCTGAACAAATGATGCTGTATGCTCAATAAAAGCTCATCTAATTTTATAAGATGCCGTATTTTCTGCTACACGAAAGAATTATTCGTAGTGGTCAAGTCGTACTTATCTTAGAGAAATTAAATTTTCAAATACCCTCTGATCGTTAATTGAAAATAATAGGACAGTTTCCTAAAATAATTCTGCCCTAATTCCGGATAGAGATTATGCATAGTTATAATATCCAACGCAATTTTCGTGAAAATGGGACAATTTGCATTGCTTAAAATAAATGAGAATCATTAACGTTAATTTCACCTAAGCTTTACCAATACATGCTTGTTGGCTTCTTGTATAAATACTAATGATGCTTAATATCACCCGTAATAAAATAAGATTTATGCAGAAATCATTACGGATGTAGTCCTACTTCTTTTCAAGTTAATTCATGAGATTGTGTGATTTTTGCTGTTTGATAGCATTCTTTTTCTTATTATATAAATAATTTAAAATATATTGGTGACTCTCAAAAAGTGTACTTGCTACTTTTTATTAGTAGGGTTTGTGGAGTAAAGGGAAAGAGCTGTCCAATATGAAATATTCGTTGTAAAATATTTTTAATTCGCAGCGTCATCTATCTAGCAATAGTTTCACTATGTTCTTAAACCTACATTTGATTCTAGTCAAAAAATAAACAGGTCTAAAGATCAAAATTCATAACAATACAAGTCATTTTCAAAGTTTGATGCACATTTTAATGTATACTGTAGGGTGGTTCTTATTTATATGGGAACTTTTTTTTCCTCTGAATTCAACAAATGACGCCCCCTAGTTTTGTGACGCTATAATAAAAAGTAACGTGTGCAAAATTTGAACTCGATCGGTCAATAATAACACGTGCCCCTAGGTCGTTGAACCTTAACACGTTTAATAATTTTCCCATAAATCTTCGAGTTTTTACTTCAGACCCAGTACATCGTTTCTCCTAGGTTTGCAAAATATTTTTACAGCGAGATAGCACTAAAATTAATCTTTTTAATTACTTTATATCATATAAAAATTTTACGTTGAATAAGAATGAAATAATGCTTTAGAAACTTCCCTTAATCGTACGCTTTTCTCAATGTATCTCGATAGTGTGTATTTTTTTAGATAGTCTTGGACGGTCTGTAAAATAAATTATTTTTGTGACTCATATTTGGTAAATAATTTGTGAATTTCTTCGATTAATTGTACTCCTCTTTCAGTTGTATCATTCACAATTTTCAGTATTTTAACGATCTCTCTTCCCTTTAAATAGCAACCTTCATTTTGTCGTGAATCAGGATCAAATAGGAAAAAATCTTTTAGTATTTGTAACTTATCAAACAGTTTTATTGACTCGTAATTGATTCTATAAAGAGGAAGATCTTTACAAAGAAAGTATTCCAAATCATCAACTGTTATCTGAAATTTGTTAAACCGTCATCAGACACGTCTTCCTTATCACAAGCATTTTTAGACTAGTCTTTTCCTATCTTCAAAGTTAATCCCTTCATCCAATACGGACAAAGCTACTAGTTATCCCCTAAATAACATAAGTGATTTATGAATTTTCCAATCACTGCTTCTATTGCATGTTTGTCGTCATTTTGTACGCTGCTAGTTTTTCAGACATATTATACTATTCATAGGAGCCTCGATTGGGTTGCTGCGAAAAACCATATCTTTATACAGCATTTAGTTGTAAAACAGCTTTGTTAAACAGCATTAAAGGGCTTCCTTTTCATGTAAGGTCAATTTAAATTGTGTCCTAAATATAAAAATTTTCAAGCAAAAATTCCTTTTGCCACCCATGTGGCTCAGGGATCAGCTTCACGTTGCCGAAAACATATCCCTGTAGGAGGAAATTCACCAGGAAATATCATTACAAGTTATGAGAATTCTCTGTAATCTTCCTCAATTCCGCTTTTTACGAACAATAATATGTCATCAACTTAATCTTTCAGAATTTAAGTGGTATGTGTTGATTAAAATGTTATATGTTCTGAATGATGGAGATCTTTCCACAAAATTTTGAAGCGTTTAAATAATTGAATATCTGATCTAGAACTAAGAAAGGCAAGAACTTCTTTAATTACACACTCTACAGTACGATTTCAAGTGCATGATGATGGCAATCCAAATGTAATATATCACCGTTCAGATTTTGCTCTAAGAAATTGCATACACAATTTATACGGTTGGTATTGCAAGTCGTTGTATCAAACACTACAACTAGAACAGTTAGCGATAAAGACCTATCATCTAAGATATCATATACAACTGAAGAAAAATCTAAGGAATTCCGAGTAGCTGTTCAATATTAGGACCTGAAGCTATCACGGTAATCCTGTCGGCTTACTTTTTCCAGTTACATATGGATGTAGCTTTGTATCCCAGTGAATAACTACAAAATCAAAATTTAAATTCATAAAATTTAATTTTACCTATCGAAGATTTTTTCTTGCTGTCTTAAGGAATGTACGATTGACTCCTAGGTCATTTGGATTTCAAATTATTGCATCTACATAGGTTGTAAATAAATGAACTGCATCTTTATCCCTAATATGACATTTGTCTAACAGTGATGAAAGGCGAGCAGATATCAACAGTTGTCAAGCTTTTTTGCATTGTGGTAGATCAGCTGTAGAAAACAAAAGTTCAACAGATTAGGATAGATAACCATTTCGGTTTCTAAATCTTGTGAATCGCAAGAATTTGATGATAATAAAGGACTATGTACTGAAATAGAAAAAAAAATAATTTAAAGTATAGCTTTATACATTGTTCTTTTTTTAATTTATATTTTAGCTATGGAAAATACAGTACATTTTTATGGTAGGAGCAATCGAGGATTTTTCGAAATTTATATTTTAAAAATTAAAAATTCCATAAGCATTTAGGTATGTTTATAATTAAAGACAGCGAATTAAAATATAATTGCAATTACTTATATTTATAGCATTGAAACTTTGCGATTTTATTTGCCACACCTATTGCATACTCAGGGAATTTTGTAAATCAACACCCCCAAAGCCTGGAGAAGGCAATATGTTGTTGTCAAAGATCATTCATCAATGGCCTAGGCCATTTATTAATGGCCTATAGAATACCTTGTGTCCATCTCGGTGGGAGGAAACGTTCCCCTGACGCTTGGTTGGAACAAGCGCAGAAACGCGGTGCGCTTGACCCAAGGCCATTGGTGCACATGTACCCTCTGTAACATGTTAAATTTTACAGAATGAAAGTGAGAGAATGGTCAGTTTGTAAGTAGCAGTACCTATTGAGGTTCAAAATTACTTTAAATATAGGACATTAGAATATTTTTACATAAAACAGAGAAAATCCGCAATTTTTTCTTCGAAACTCAAAAAAGGGGGCCTTAGGGACACGTGTTAATATTCATGGATTGACTTAAAATTTTGCAAGGATCATTTATTTGTATAATGAAACAAATTGAGGGGGCGTCGCGAAAAATATTTGCAACTTCAAAAATAAGGACCACCCTAATATACTGTTTTATAAAAAGTTATTGTTTGTTATTATGAAATGATGAGGTTTTTGTATTAAGCGTTTTACACTGTGCCCTGAAATAGACTGATCGTTTTCAAAAATTTATAACAGGAAAGCGGTTAATGATAAAAATAAGAAAAAATCCTGAAGAAAATTATGTGATGGCCTTAAATTGTTTCTCTATGAGTTCAAAATTTTAGTTCAAAATCTTTTCAACAGATGGCGCTTCAGATTGTAAGCCCATAAGTCAAAAAGGAAGAATAGTAGTTCACCGATTATTCCTCCGATTGTGACATACGATTGCAGCTGACAGTAAACATTTTGAAAATATCGTTATGTTATTTTGCTCATTAAATTTTTTTTTTCGAAAAAGTATGATGTAATTTAGTACCTTTCGTTGATTTACGGACTAACGATGAGCAGCGCCATCTATTGAAAAAAATTTAACTAAAATTTGAAACACTCTGAGAGGAAAAATTTGTAATCCGCCACATGAATTTTCTGCAGGAATTTTTTTCATTATCAATAACCGTTTTCCTGCTATGAATTTTTGAAAATGGTTAGTCTATTTCAGGACACCCTGTAAATATTAACTGAGATCTATTTATGTTAAGTGCGGTACCTTTTTTGTTAATGTTCGGCTTTTTTTTTTTTAAATGTTTAATTCAATAACAATTGCACGCGGGCCAAATGAAATAGTTCATTTCGTTTACTTATCCATGCATTTAATAAATCATTTACCTTTTCATTAATTAACTAATTAATTAATTCTGTCATTTTTTTATCATACCTATTAACTTATTTATTCATTCATTTGCTTATTTTATTATCCATTCACTATTTTATTTTTTAATTTTTTTTCTCATTATATGAATTACCTTGTTTATGAATGTACTGCTTCATTATTTCTTCCCTTGTTCATTCAAGCTCTGGTTTATCTAGTAGTTTCATTATACATATTTTTCTTTGCCAACAAAAAATATTTCACTGAGGAAATGTCATATTTTTCACTTTGCCCCATGCAAAGTGAAAATTCTCTTCCTTTTTGTTTAGGCACAGAATCCCGATATATAACAGCCAATGATCGAGTAACAGGCGTTTCAACAATGAAACTGGTGCCACGGCATGATAATTTGATAATATGTTTTGGTAATGTTTAACATGCAGGGAAAAGCTTTATTGTAAGAAAGCTGAACTCGATCCGGTAACTTATTAACTGTTTTACTGGTAAAACTTGTCACTTCAGGGAAATGAAGAAACGAAAAAGCGTCAACTATGAACGCTACCTACTGGAATTTAGGGTTCATCCACTGGAGTTACAATTTCACCAAACAGGCAATAACTTCGTTGAAATGTAGAAGCAATTTTCACCCGTCATACGTTGACGGGCGATTTTCTAGTGAAAAATAATAGCCCAAGAATGAAAAATAATATTAAGTTTTATTATAATTCTTTTCGTACTATTATCTTCAAAACGAAGTTACAATTTGTTTATTTTGAAAAAGAAATGTATGTCAACTATTTCACTTGTCCCCCATTCCCCTACAATACACAAATCTTAAAACACTTTCTTAACTCGGAAAATTAACCCCTCTGAAAGATCAATCTTCAGAACACTTGTTCAGTGCCCTCGGGCGGTAAAGCGAAAATGGATCTTAGTGTGATATTGAAGGATTCTACTGACAGAATAGTTTTAAGAAAGTTCTTAAAAATTTTTGCATATTCATGATAAGGAGTTCCTTTGTTATACAGATAGTAATAAATGATAAAAAAAAAGCATTAAATGCTTATTTTTATTCAATTAAAAAATTGAAACCTGAAAAGAGGATAAATTACAGTTAAAAAGAAATCTGTATGATCTATTATTTTAGAAATGAATTTCTTTGAGAAAATTAAGCAACTTTGTTAAAAAGTTTCTTCAATTACTGCAAGTTGCAAGTTGATACTTACTTGCAACAATATCGTAGTTATGGTTGAAATATTGCTCTTGGAGCTTGCTTGGTACATAAGAAAGGCGCTGAGCTATTACTTAAAACCTACTTTAGCTTTCTCTGAAGATTCCAGAAACATGACTGGCTGTAACCAGTGAGATTTCTGTATTATTTAGAAAGATTCAAGGATAATTTCAGGGAGGTTATGGCATCTTTGGTTACGGAACTTAAGCGGAAAGCATTCTTGTTTTTTACAAGATATATTACTGGCAGAAATTGGCCACATCAGCTGCTCATTATTTTTCAGGAACGTTTTTGAATAGTTTTTACATTGCCTGCCAATTCTTGAGGCCACTGTACTTTCGTTACAAACAGTATTTGATTCGGGTATTAAATATGAAAGATTTTACATTTTGAGATTACACCCCCCCCCCCCCCCCCAGCCCCCATCTCCGCACCACCTAGCTTCAACGAAGAAAGCGATGATTTCACAAGTCGGCTCCAAAATTATTCCTAACTATTCCCAATTTGGTCTCTAATCTGTTTTCAAATGTGTCCCAATATGTTCTAAAATGTGTTCTACAAATATTCAGAGCAGAATACATTTCCGCACACTCTTGGTTATAATGGAGCAAATTCAGGACACATTTCAGCGCACTTGAGTACACATTCTTTAATCTGGAACCCTTCGTTCTATCCACTGCCAAAGCTTTAAATCAGTGGTGCCCAAGCCCAACCTATGGCCCTCGGTCAGGTGATGCCCGCGAAGCCGGCCCATGAGGCCCATTGTTGTGTTCAATGTTCAATGTAACAAATCCAAAAATATATTAGAGAGCTCTCCAAAACAAACGATCACCTTCATTCATAGTTATGATAAATGCTTTCAACTTGGAGCCAAATAGCGTAAAATTGGTTTCTAAAAAATAGTTGGAAACTTCGTATCATCCAAAAAAAGCACGTAGTGTACTACAACAAAAGCAGTTCCTAATTTCTAATTTTCTATCAGTCTATATACTTAAATATTATATTTGTTCTGGCCCTCGAGATTCATGAAAGTGCGGTCCTCGGGTAAAAAAGGTTTCTGTATCACTGCTTCAAATAACTTCTGCAAATTTTTATTACGTACTAGAGGACCCGACAGACGTTGTTCTGTTCAAACTTTGTAAATTGAAAAGTTGAAAAATTTCAATACACTATCAAGTGTTTGAACCTTTTTGTTGAAAAAAAAAATAGTAAAAAGAAAATGGTTTAAGCTGTTGGGTGTCAGAATGCGTGTATTTATTACAACTTGATTTATCTAATGCCCACTAAGCAATTGTTTTATCAACTATTTTTTCTCAAGTACTTGAAAGATCTTCATAGATTGTATGTTTTGTTCCTTCCGCCATACTCAAAGGATAAAAATCGTCCTCAGATATTTAGTGCAAAAAACTAACTTCCCATCTAAAATAAACGGCAAATCCTGCTGCAACATCCCCCATGTGAAAAAGAATAAAACAATCGAAAGGACATCGTTTAAAAAAATCATAAAGGTAAAAACAGTTCTCTCAATAAGCGAAAATCACTTATCTCCCCCCCCCCCTCCCGATGTAAAATAAACACATTCTTCAACTGAAATGACTTAACTCTCTTAAAAAAACCAACAACAATTCTTCGCAATTTAAAATATTTCTCCAAATAAAGAAAAAATACAATAAATTACATTAACAGTAGCTTTAAAATGCAAATAAATGATCCCGTAACTCTATTGTTTATGGCCAAATTTGCCAAGCTACCACGTTACTGTAATCCAGCCGATCGGTGAGCGAAGCAAACTCCGACCGATGAGCGGTCCGATCTTTTGAACGAAAACTTTTAAATCTTGCTCTCTCGCTGAGCATTTGTCTCACTATATTTCCTTGCGTACTTAAATAATCTTCATATATTGGGAATCTGGCGCGGTCGTCTCATTTTTGGCATAAATAATTTAATTTTGGTAACCCTGCTGATTTATAGAAACCCTATGTGAGTAGATGTTTCCGATCTCTTTGATTTGATTTGCAAAGAAAAATACCTCTCGCGCAGGCGCTGGAGCCAAAAATTGACGCCAATGAAGAAAGATCGCCAGATTCCCAATTATCGAAATGTCTCCATTGCCTTGTTTGTTCTTAGCCAAAAGATAAAAATCTTCCACTGCACTGATCTTTTGGGTACAGAACTACCCTGTTGTAATTTATCTGAAGGAAAATAAAGTTTGCTTCAGTAGTGGGAAAAGGCCGGTTCTGCGCCAGGAGGCGCAATGCGCAATATTGCGCCTCCCACTCTTCCTCTGACCTTGGGGTTACGCCTCCTCCGCCTCCCACTCCCATTCTGAACTTGGGGTTGCGCATGAATCTTGAAGAAGGTGACGAGGGTTTTCCCGAGATTTCGCTCTTCCTCACTTCCGCCCTTCCTCGCTTTTGCTCGGCTACGTTTTCGCCCTTCCTCGCTTCCGCTCTTCCTCGCTTTTGCTCGGCTACGTTTTCGCTCTTCCTCGCTTCCGCTCGCGTTTTCGCACCGTGAAAGGTTATGAAGGTATTTTTTTAACGCGCTTTTTTTAGTTTCGGTTTTCGGTTGGCAACACTTGTTGTCATGACAACCAGAGTTTTTAGTTTTCGGTTGGCAACACCTGTTGCTATGCTTTAACTTATGCGGTGTTTAACGTTCATGGCGCCATCTATTGAGAGGTTTATTTTTTTATTTCCGGACTTTTGAATATTTCTGCGAATTTAATTATTTTTATTTTTACAGAGTGTTGAAGTTGGGAATCGAACACCCAAACTTTGAGTAAGCAAAAACGTATGCTAACCACTATGCTATATTTTTCATTACTCTTTCAGTCTTAATGTGAATCTGTACCATGACAACGAATATTACAATTAAATTAATTTTAAAACCATCAGTTAATTTACTCTTTAGTACTAATCATGGCATATCATTAACTGAATTTCAGCTCATAATTGAAACTATAATCATTATTATTATTTTTCATAATAACAAAGTTTTCACTTAAGTAAAGATTTATTTAAATACAACCCATTCGAGATTTTAGATTTATTTCAATGCTTTGTGGACTTGAAATATATTTTAAACTTTGATTTTCTTTTTCATGCATTTCAAACTTTATCCTTTTTATTTTTCCTAACTTGTTAAATTTTCTTAACTAATTTCTTTTTTCTTTGTCAAATTTACAAATATTTTTTCTAACTTGTAAAAATTTCGAAGAAATAATTTTCTTAACTAATTTTTTTTTGACTTTCATACAACAAAATATTTTTTCTTACTTGTTAAATTTTCAAAGAAATAATTAACTTAAATATTCTTTCACACATTTTGAACTTTAACGTTTTTTCCTGTCATTTAGCACTTTGATTTTTTTTTCACTATTTTAGCGTTTTTCAATTATTTTCAGTCTTTAACTATTTTCTTAACTTTTTAGTCTTTAACTAATTTCAAGCATTTCAGACTTAGATTATTTTTTCGTGATTTCGATTTTTTTTTTTTTAGTATATTTTAGAGTTTGATCATTTTCTCGCTTGTTTTTACTTTATCGTTTTTTTCCGATATTTTTAAACTTAGAAATTTTTCGCAATTAGTGACTGGAATTGAAACCTCAAATTTTTCGAAACATTATCAGGTCTACAATTTTCATCCAACTAATTTAATTTAAAAACTTGCAATCAATTTACTCTTAGTAGTAATTAACACATATCATTAACAAATTTTTACGGATTTTTAAGAAATCAACTTAATTAATTTTTTCCAGTAAGCAAATTTCGCACTCAAGTTACATTTCATCACTGCATATACGTTTCAAGAGTTTCATTGAATTTATCACATACCATTTAATTAACTCTAATAATTACTTTTTCATTAATACTTAACTTAATCATTTTATCATACATTTATTCCAGTTACAAAATTATGCTTAAAAGTTATTTATTTTTCTTAGCACAAGAGATTTTAACATGTTCCTACTAAAATGCTTTTCACTCTAGTTTGAGTTTACTAAAATAGCAACTCATTTACGATTTAGATTCATTTAATCGTCTTTGATTCTTTTTCATTATTATTATTTTACATTATCACATACGTTATTATTTTTATACATTTATCCATTTAATTTTCCAAAATCTACAATCAATTTACTCTTCGTATTAATTAACACTTATCACTATCAAATATTTTCATGAATTTTAAAAATTATATTCTTAAATAATTTTTTACTGTAACCAAATTTCCCACTCAAGTTATATTTTATCACTACATATGCTTTTCATGAGTTTCATTTAATTTATCGCATTTCATTTAATTAACTCTAATAATTATTTTTTATCATCGATATTTAAGTTAATCATATTTTCCTTTATTTTTTTTTTCATGCAAACACTCTTGATGGAATAAAACAAAATTTTCAACTTTCATGAATTAAATCCCCTCTGCCTATTTTATTTTACTTTACCATACTTTACTATTTTACTTACTGCGTTTTACTATTTATCATTCATTACAGCTTTTCCAAAATATTACTTTACAACCAACTAATTTCATTAACAGAATTTTCATTACAATTTATAAATTTCACTTTTATTTAATTATTTTTACCTACGCTAAAATAAAACACATCACATAAAAAAGTTAAACATCAATGAAGAACCCGAGAAATGTTAAAATTATAAGTCGAGTATCAAAACTTCATGTCAGCAAATTTTAAAAATAGACTTACCGAAAAATAACTTCTACTGAAATTCATTTCAAAACTTGGAATCAATTTACTCTTAGCATTAATAAACACTTATCATTAAGAAATTTTCATGGATTTTAAAAATCAACTTATTTAATTTTTTCCAGTAAGCAAATTTCGCACTCAAGTTACATTTTATCACTACATATGCTTTTCAAGAGTTTTATTGAATTTATCACATTTTATTTAATTATTTTTTGATTAGTATTAAACTTAGTCATTTTATCGCTTAGTATTTAACTTAATCATTTTCTTGCTTGTTTTTACTTTATCGGTTTTTTTTCCCGTTATTTTTAAACTTAGAAATTTTTCACAATTAGTAACAGGAATCGAACCCACAAATTTTTCGAAACATTATCAGGTCTACAATTTTCATCCAACTAATTTATTTTAAAAACTTGCAATCAATTTACTCTTAGTAGTAATTAACACTTATCATTAATAAATTTTCACGATTTTAAAAAAATCAACTTATTTAATTTTTTTCCAGTAAGCAAATTTCGCACTCAAGTTACATTTCATCACTTTATATGCTTTTCAAGAGTTTCATTTAATTTATCACATTTTATTTAATCAACTCTATTAATTATTTTTTGATTAGTATTTAACTTAGTCATTTTATCGCATAGTGTTTTACTTTATTATTATTTTTTTTTTTCATACAAGCACTCTTGTTAGAATAAAACAAAATTTTCAACCTTCATGAATTAGAATCACTTTGGCTATTTCATTTTCCCAATAATATTTTACTTTAACAACTAATTTCTTTAACAAAATCGATATCATTTATTTTAGTCTTTATCCTTTTCGAACGATACATTCAAATGGACAGCTATACGTTAAATTAAGAAACTTAATCTAAATTTTGACAAATTAAGTTATAGCTAAATACTGACTAAAATTAAGTACAAAAGACTAACCTTTTTGGGGTGAAATCCCTCAAGTACCAGCTATCGCGAAGTTATTTAAAAACAGTGAATGAAATTGTAATAAGTGGATTGTTAATTATAACTCAATCTCACAAAATTACAATTACACGCATGTTTTATTTGAAATCGCTGCATACGGCTGGCTGCCCATCGTCGATTTGCAGAACGCATGCCGTGATATCGCAAATCAACTCGGCTGTTGAAAAAAACTACCGTAATCCTACAGCACTTCGGATCGTCCACACACACACCGAGGCGAATTGAGAAAATGACTTTATCAATATTGCTATCTACCCCTTTACCGATAACAGATAACAAACCCCACGTGCTAGTATTATTCACCACCTGGCCTACGTCTTTCAAGTGATGTCACTGTTTCTGACCAATTAAAATTAGTTCACGTTTCTCAAATATCAAGCACATAGATCGACAATAGCCTGATGTCAGGTTTTCCAAACAAAATTTTAGATTTTAATTCGTAGTTTCGAATTAATTTCTTTTTCATTTCAAACTTATAAAAAAAATTTCCAGCTTGTAAGAATATTTCTTTCAAAAACAGATTTTTGATTCAAAACAGTATTTTTTCAAACTTGTAATATTTTTCTACTTAGAAAATGAAATCAAAAATTTTTGTTTTCTTTAATCATATAAAATGTTTTTAAGAAATAATTTCTCAAACTTGTAATATTTTTCCACTAATTAAAAAAAAATCAATTTTTTTTTCAATCATATAAAAATAAATTTTTAATCTTACAACAGTAAATTTTTCCGCAAAAATATTTTTTTCAAATCAAAATAATAATAATAATAATATTTTTGTAACATATTGTTTTTTTTTTTCCTTTCAATCTTTTTTTTTTTTTTTCAAAAATTTTCAAACTTACAAAATAAAATTTTTTCAACTGAATCTTCAAACGAAATGATTTAATTAAATTTAAAACTCAATATCACTTTACTCTTAGTATTAAAAACCAATAGCACTTAACCATTTACTCATTGCACTCTAAGTATTAATTAACACACACGCATTACAAATAATAATAATAATGTTTAAGATACTTACAAATCATCCACTCAAGCTTTCAAATATCCATCTAGCATGTTATTGTTCATTCGTGTGAGGGAACTTGTAATAAAACTTTACTTATCAACCGAAATTATAAGCGAAAATATCGCATTTTTTAGCACTTAATATAATCCTACAATTAACAAATTGGTTTTAACTTTGAATTTAAGAAAAATAAAAACTATTACACACTTAGTAACATATCTATCGATGTATATTATTTCATGACAAATCACAAATAGGTGAGGATCTTTTATCGATCATGTGACCAACTAAGTTAAGAAAGAGCGTTCTTATCTCATATGAGAATTTATAAGTCTTTAATATTTCTCTTTAATGTAAGTGTATTGATACGTACGAGTTTGTGTATGTGAATATAACTGTGTATTGTTTTCAAACCATTGTCATGTTTAAGCTTTACGGTTCTAATTTTGACTTTCCACTTAGCATTATTTGAAGTCCTTCGCATGTATTAAACTGTAGAAAAATCACAAAAATTATATTTTCATTCAGTCTTAATTACAAAACCATACAATAAGATGAAGACAACACCGATAGTATAAAGATTACTTACAAGAAAGTGCATATAAAAATATATGTAAGAGTGATTTCAAAGTATAATCCATCAACCATATTCAACAACTCAATAAAAACACAAGTCTCTTTTAAAATGATAAACACAATTTATTCACACACACAGTAAAAGACAATTAAATAAACTTACATCTTTAAGTAAAACTCTTCAAAACTTTCAAGCATATTTTTAACATCGATTGCATCAAATAAATCAGACACATGACATTTTAAACATGGACTATCAACATTCAAAGTAACGAAGTCACGAGTCAAGTTTTCCCAATTAACATTAAAAAGAGCCTGTTCGAAAAAAGTGTCGAACTTTCGACCCCTTGTTAATGATTCACATTCATGCACTCTCATGTAAAAAATGATTCCATTTTTACAACCCACACATTCTTTTTAGAAAGGTACTTTATGTTGCATATGAGCTCATCAAATAGTCACTTACGTAGAGAATCAGCCAGTTTACCAACTTCTTGTGATGTATATGTGCTGATTTTATCACATCGACAATCACAGGGATATTTTTTCTCAATTTCCGAAAGGATGTACTCTTTTAGAGTATAAGTCATAAGTTTGTCTTTGACACTACGTGAGATACAAGGGGACGCGTAACACAATTTGTCAATCTGGCTTTCCAAAAGTAGAACTCTATCAGGCATCAACTGGAACACTTCTCGTTTCAGTTTGAACAATCTTTGCACACTAACACAGATGTTACCATTCGCACTCGACTCTCCTTTTTTTTATAACAAAAGCGAAATCACGGTCTTCGATTAATTTTTGATTTATATTTTTACGTAGGCTTGAAATAAGTGATCTCCACACATCTGGTTCTAAGGAAATACCATCCATAGTTGGTCGAAAAATACCATCTTTCCCACACGTATATCTTCTAATATGCACGCGTGTACGTTTCCGAAAAGTATTCACCAAAAGTGAAAATACAATCACCCAAGTGTATCATTTCGACACTTTTTTCGAACAGGCTCTTTTTAATGTTAACTGGGAAAACTTGACTCGTGACTTCGTTACTTTGAATGTTGATAGTCCATGTTTAAAATGTCATGTGTCTGATTTATTTGATGCAATCGATGTTAAAAATATGCTTGAAAGTTTTGAAGAGTTTTACTTAAAGATGTAAGTTTATTTAATTGTCTTTTACTGTGTGTGTGAATAAATTGTGTTTATCATTTTAAAAGAGACTTGTGTTTTTATTGAGTTGTTGAATATGGTTGATGGATTATACTTTGAAATCACTCTTACATATATTTTTTATATGCACTTTCTTGTAAGTAATCTTTATACTATCGGTGTTGTCTTCATCTTATTGTATGGTTTTGTAATTAAGACTGAATGAAAATATAATTTTTGTGATTTTTCTACAGTTTAATACATGCGAAGGACTTCAAATAATGCTAAGTGGAAAGTCAAAATTAGAACCGTAAAGCTTAAACATGACAATGGTTTGAAAACAATACACAGTTATATTCACATACACAAACTCGTACGTATCAATACACTTACATTAAAGAGAAATATTAAAGACTTATAAATTCTCATATGAGATAAGAACGCTCTTTCTTAACTTAGTTGGTCACATGATCGATAAAAGATCCTCACCTATTTGTGATTTGTCATGAAATAATATACATCGATAGATATGTTACTAAGTGTGTAATAGTTTTTATTTTTCTTAAATTCAAAGTTAAAACCAATTTGTTAATTGTAGGATTATATTAAGTGCTAAAAAATGCGATATTTTCGCTTATAATTTCGGTTGATAAGTAAAGTTTTATTACAAGTTCCCTCACACGAATGAACAATAACATGCTAGATGGACATTTGAAAGCTTGAGTGGATGATTTGTAAGTATCTTAAACATTATTATTATTATTTGTAATGCGTGTGTGTTAATTAATACTTAGAGTGCAAAGAGTAAATGGTTAAGTGCTATTGGTTTTTAATACTAAGAGTAAAGTGATATTGAGTTTTAAATTTAATTAAATCATTTCGTTTGAAGATTCAGTTGAAAAAATTTTATTTTGTAAGTTTGAAAATTTTTGAAAAAAAAAAAAGATTGAAAGGAAAAAAAAAACAATATGTTACAAAAATATTATTATTATTATTATTTTGATTTGAAAAAAATATTTTTGCGGAAAAATTTACTGTTGTAAGATTAAAAATTTATTTTTATATGATTGAAAAAAAAATTGATTTTTTTTTAATTAGTGGAAAAATATTACAAGTTTGAGAAATTATTTCTTAAAAACATTTTATATGATTAAAGAAAACAAAAATTTTTGATTTCATTTTCTAAGTAGAAAAATATTACAAGTTTGAAAAAATACTGTTTTGAATCAAAAATCTGTTTTTGAAAGAAATATTCTTACAAGCCTGAAATTTTTTTTATAAGTTTCAAATGAAAAAGAAATTAATTCGAAACTACGAATTAAAATCTAAAATTTTGTTTGGAAAACCTGACATCAGGCTATTGTCGATCTATGTGCTTGATATTTGAGAAACGTGAACTAATTTTAATTGGTCAGAAACAGTGACATCACTTGAAAGACGTAGGCCAGGTGGTGAATAATACTAGCACGTGGGGTTTGTTATCTGTTATCGGTAAAGGGGTAGATAGCAATATTGATAAAGTCATTTTCTCAATTCGCCTCGGTGTGTGTGTGGACGATCCGAAGTGCTGTAGGATTACGGTAGTTTTTTTCAACAGCCGAGTTGATTTGCGATATCACGGCATGCGTTCTGCAAATCGACGATGGGCAGCCAGCCGTATGCAGCGATTTCAAATAAAACATTCGTGTAATTGTAATTTTGTGAGATTGAGTTATAATTAACAATCCACTTATTACAATTTCATTCACTGTTTTTAAATAACTTCGCGATAGCTGGTGCTTGAGGGATTTCACCCCAAAAAGGTTAGTCTTTTGTACTTAATTTGAGTCAGTATTTAGCTATAACTTAATTTGTTAAAATTTAGATTAAGTTTCTTAATTTAACGTATAGCTGTCCATTTGAATGTATCGTTCGAAAAGGATAAAGACTAAAATAAATGATATCGATTTTGTTAAAGAAATTAGTTGTTAAAGTAAAATATTATTGGGAAAATGAAATAGCCAAAGTGATTCTAATTCATGAAGGTTGAAAATTTTGTTTTATTCTAACAAGAGTGCTTGTATGAAAAAAAAATAATAATAAAGTAAAACACTATGCGATAAAATGACTAAGTTAAATACTAATCAAAAAATAATTAATAGAGTTGATTAAATAAAATGTGATAAATTAAATGAAACTCTTGAAAAGCATATAAAGTGATGAAATGTAACTTGAGTGCGAAATTTGCTTACTGGAAAAAAATTAAATAAGTTGATTTTTTTAAAATCGTGAAAATTTATTAATGATAAGTGTTAATTACTACTAAGAGTAAATTGATTGCAAGTTTTTAAAATAAATTAGTTGGATGAAAATTGTAGACCTGATAATGTTTCGAAAAATTTGTGGGTTCGATTCCTGTTACTAATTGTGAAAAATTTCTAAGTTTAAAAATAACGGGAAAAAAAACCGATAAAGTAAAAACAAGCAAGAAAATGATTAAGTTAAATACTAAGCGATAAAATGACTAAGTTTAATACTAATCAAAAAATAATTAAATAAAATGTGATAAATTCAATAAAACTCTTGAAAAGCATATGTAGTGATAAAATGTAACTTGAGTGCGAAATTTGCTTACTGGAAAAAATTAAATAAGTTGATTTTTAAAATCCATGAAAATTTCTTAATGATAAGTGTTTATTAATGCTAAGAGTAAATTGATTCCAAGTTTTGAAATGAATTTCAGTAGAAGTTATTTTTCGGTAAGTCTATTTTTAAAATTTGCTGACATGAAGTTTTGATACTCGACTTATAATTTTAACATTTCTCGGGTTCTTCATTGATGTTTAACTTTTTTATGTGATGTGTTTTATTTTAGCGTAGGTAAAAATAATTAAATAAAAGTGAAATTTATAAATTGTAATGAAAATTCTGTTAATGAAATTAGTTGGTTGTAAAGTAATATTTTGGAAAAGCTGTAATGAATGATAAATAGTAAAACGCAGTAAGTAAAATAGTAAAGTATGGTAAAGTAAAATAAAATAGGCAGAGGGGATTTAATTCATGAAAGTTGAAAATTTTGTTTTATTCCATCAAGAGTGTTTGCATGAAAAAAAAAATAAAGGAAAATATGATTAACTTAAATATCGATGATAAAAAATAATTATTAGAGTTAATTAAATGAAATGCGATAAATTAAATGAAACTCATGAAAAGCATATGTAGTGATAAAATATAACTTGAGTGGGAAATTTGGTTACAGTAAAAAATTATTTAAGAATATAATTTTTAAAATTCATGAAAATATTTGATAGTGATAAGTGTTAATTAATACGAAGAGTAAATTGATTGTAGATTTTGGAAAATTAAATGGATAAATGTATAAAAATAATAACGTATGTGATAATGTAAAATAATAATAATGAAAAAGAATCAAAGACGATTAAATGAATCTAAATCGTAAATGAGTTGCTATTTTAGTAAACTCAAACTAGAGTGAAAAGCATTTTAGTAGGAACATGTTAAAATCTCTTGTGCTAAGAAAAATAAATAACTTTTAAGCATAATTTTGTAACTGGAATAAATGTATGATAAAATGATTAAGTTAAGTATTAATGAAAAAGTAATTATTAGAGTTAATTAAATGGTATGTGATAAATTAAATGAAACTCTTGAAACGTATATGCAGTGATGAAATGTAACTTGAGTGCGAAATTTGCTTACTGGAAAAAATTAATTAAGTTGATTTCTTAAAATCCGTAAAAATTTGTTAATGATATGTGTTAATTACTACTAAGAGTAAATTGATTGCAAGTTTTTAAATTAAATTAGTTGGATGAAAATTGTAGACCTGATAATGTTTCGAAAAATTTGAGGTTTCAATTCCAGTCACTAATTGCGAAAAATTTCTAAGTTTAAAAATATCGGAAAAAAACGATAAAGTAAAAACAAGCGAGAAAATGATCAAACTCTAAAATATACTAAAAAAAAAATCGAAATCACGAAAAAATAATCTAAGTCTGAAATGCTTGAAATTAGTTAAAGACTAAAAAGTTAAGAAAATAGTTAAAGACTGAAAATAATTGAAAAACGCTAAAATAGAGAAAAAAAAATCAAAGTGCTAAATGACAGGAAAAAACGTTAAAGTTCAAAATGTGTGAAAGAATATTTAAGTTAATTATTTCTTTGAAAATTTAACAAGTAAGAAAAAATATTTTGTTGTATGAAAGTCAAAAAAAAATTAGTTAAGAAAATTATTTCTTCGAAATTTTTACAAGTTAAAAAAAATATTTGTAAATTTGACAAAGAAAAAAGAAATTAGTTAAGAAAATTTAACAAGTTAGAAAAAATAAAAAGGATAAAGTTTGAAATGCATGAAAAAGAAAATCAAAGTTTAAAATATATTTCAAGTCCACAAAGCATTGAAATAAATCTAAAATCTCGAATGGGTTGTATTTAAATAAATCTTTACTTAAGTGAAAACTTTGTTATTATGAAAAATAATAATAATGATTATAGTTTCAATTATGAGCTGAAATTCAGTTAATGATATGCCATGATTAGTACTAAAGAGTAAATTAACTGATGGTTTTAAAATTAATTTAATTGTAATATTCGTTGTCATGGTACAGATTCACATTAAGACTGAAAGAGTAATGAAAAATATAGCATAGTGGTTAGCATACGTTTTTGCTTACTCAAAGTTTGGGTGTTCGATTCCCAACTTCAACACTCTGTAAAAATAAAAATAATTAAATTCGCAGAAATATTCAAAAGTCCGGAAATAAAAAAATAAACCTCTCAATAGATGGCGCCATGAACGTTAAACACCGCATAAGTTAAAGCATAGCAACAGGTATTGCCAACCGAAAACTAAAAACTCTGGTTGTCATGACAACAAGTGTTGCCAACCGAAAACCGAAACTAAAAAAAGCGCGTTAAAAAAATACCTTCATAACCTTTCACGGTGCGAAAACGCGAGCGGAAGCGAGGAAGAGCGAAAACGTAGCCGAGCAAAAGCGAGGAAGAGCGGAAGCGAGGAAGGGCGAAAACGTAGCCGAGCAAAAGCGAGGAAGGGCGGAAGTGAGGAAGAGCGAAATCTCGGGAAAACCCTCGTCAGCTTCTTCAAGATTCATGCGCAACCCCAAGGTCAGAGGGGGAGTGGGAGGTGGAGGAGGCGTAACCCCAAGGTCAGAGGAAGAGTGGAAGGCGCAATATTGCGCATTGCGCCTCCTGGCGCAGAACCGGCCTTTTCCCACTACTTGCTTCGTCTTTAAATTTCACCGTCTTTTCCTTTAATAATGTACTGATTAGTTTGATAATCCTTAAAGTATTCTTGACATTGGTGCCAAAACTCAGATGGATTTGAGCTGAGAAACAAATGATGTTAGGTACGGTTCTGATCATTTGGTTAGTGAAAGAAACCCGATTTCTTCCAGTACTTAACTTTAAAATATTATATAACGGGACCTAAAATCGTCGTTTTTAAGAAATGAAGGCTTCTCTCTCTCTCTCTCTTTCTACGTATTATCTATTCGCAATCGACATGTCACAGTGGGAAATTTCAATACAAAAAGCAGAGTTGACTTTCTTATTGTCCTTTGGCAACGGGTTAAGTATTTATTTCAATTCTCGCTCAACAATAGGTTAAAATAAATATTAATCATTTGGGAGATATAACCATCCAATGTTTAAATTAATTAATTAATTAACAAAAAAGTTTCCGATTCGATCCATCGCGCTTCAAAACCATGCTGGCCACAACTTAATTACATACAAAAAATTTGATCAAAATCGATCCAGCCGTTTAAAAGCCTTATGGTGACAAACGTCCGCACAGAAGATTTTTATATATTAAGATTAAGTTACGTATTTATTGCTGGTTTAATGTATCAAAGTAGTAGTAATAAAATAATTTAAAAAATGAAGTTGGTAAAACTTTAACTTATCATAGAATTTATTTCTCCAAAAATTCCAATAAATGTTCTACTTATATAACAACGAAGAAATCGATATTTTTAGCTTGATTATTAAAAAATATTCAAGCTTAATTTAAAGACGAAAAACCTTTAACACCACGGACACATTCTAATTACATATTATACCAATTGATAATAACACCCTGAAAATTACTAGAAGATTCGGTTAGTGATATTTTATTTTCATCTTAACATGAAAATATGAGTCTATGTTTTGAATAATAATTAATGTAGAAGTATTTTGCAATTTTTGTTTTAATTTGTTTTACATAAAACGTTTGGGATGCTTAGTTAGACATAACGGAAATTCAAAATGAGCTTAAATTGGAAAAGAATTATAATTGAATCTCGAATAAAATTTAAAGAGAACAATTTTTCCAAACTTTTAAAGGAAAAGCTTCAAAACTGAAGATTATAGTGAAAACAACTTCTGCTACATAATCTACAAAGGAATTGAGTTATAATAAATGGAAGTTTCCTTTTAGCACTTTATAAAGTTTTAAACTTTCAAAACCCATTAACTTATCAAAGAATAATAAATGAAAATGCAATATTTTTCATTCAACGGTTTTTCTTTTAAGAACGTTGCCGTAAATTTTCATTTCAGATATATCTATTAATAAGTGAAAGCAAGAATGGCAAATTTTTGCAAGGAATCTAGAACTTTTCTCGCGATTTATTTTGCACGCAGCCTGTTCTCATATTTAAATCAAATCTTCATACTCTTTTTGAATATAGACACTTGTCCTCTTTTTTAGAACACTTAGAAGTAGACTTTTTGTAATAGTTTTCAAAACACTGATTTGATTTTGTACACTTTTTAACATTTTTTGGGAACATTATATGCAGTAAAACCGCTCCTAACGGACACCCTTATTATGCGGACACAATTTTAATTCCCTTGCAGTAAGGCTAACGAATTAGAAACCTTTTTCGTATGGACTCCCTCAAACACGCACACAGAAACTACTTTGGATGCCATTTACATGGATCTTTTTTTTTTTTTTCGCTGACACCTGGATTCAGGAATAAAAAAGAAATACATTTCGATAATTAAGTAATCAAACATTAGAAAGTTTTTTAACCTTTATAACATTGATAAAATCTACTTGTTTTATAGAGTTTGGCGGGATAAATGTCTGTCTAAACTGACAGAAAGCTGCTCTGGTGAGAAATTTTCAAAAGACGTTTAACAATTTTTTTCAAAGTACCATGGATGGCACGAAACTGAAACCTGTTGTCATTCGGAAAGCGGACAGACTCCAGTGCTTTAAAGGTCTGGATTTAAAACTTTTGCCAGTTGACTGGTCCATTCAAATTAAAGAGCCTGGATGGGTGACAACCAGTGAACCAGTATTACGTCATATGGGCTTATGATTCTGAATAAAATGTTTGATGGAGAAAAAGGGCATGTGGGTTTCGTTATGGATCAATGCGACTCAGTTTCAAACACATTCGTAAACAATATAGAGACCATCTTCTTGGAGGCACACATAACATCGAAATGTCTACCTATAGATTCCGAAATTAAGTCTCTGAATTTCATCAGATTGCTAGATTTAAAGCATTTGATCAATAAGACGAAAAACGCTGAAACTGGTAGTTAATTGCTCAAGACAAAACTGTTGATCTTTTCTATGAGATCACACTGTAAAAAGTTCAGAACGTTCCTGGAAAATAATGAGCAGCTGATGTGCCCGATTTCTTCCAGTAACATACCTTGCGAAAATCAGGAATGTGTTCCGATAAAATTCAGTAACCTGCCTGAAATTATCCTGGAATCTTTCTAAATAATACAAAATACCCCCCAGTTAAAGTCAGTCATGCTTCTGGAACCTTCGGAGAAAATTTAAGTGGGTCTTAAGTAGTAGCTTGGCGCCTTCCTGATTTTCCAAGAAATTTCTGCTCCAAAAACGTTTTTGCAACTAGAGCCAACACCAAACCGGAATTGCAGGTAGGTATCAAGCATCTATCTTTCTGGCCTGCAATTCTCACACAGCAGCAGAATCCAGAGCCTTATAAACCCTCAATGAAAGCTTAGTCACTTTGGACGTGCTCGGAGAAGCAGATATACATCATAAATACTCTTAGTTATTAATTAAACTGGTAAATAAAAATATTTTTCACAACAATGAGAAATCTGTATTCATGCAACTTGTAGTAATTCATGAGACGTTTTGACAAAGATACTTAATTTTCACAGGATATTGGTCAAAACTTGAGAAATCCCGAAACGCTTCAAGGAAATTAGCACTCACGTTTCGGATTTTCTTTACAGTATATGTTTTCATCCTTGAAAAATCATGTGAAGTTGTGAAAAATGTTGTAAGCAAGAAGTAATTTGTGGTCGAACAAAAAAAGTTTGTTAAATGTTTCGAGCTCTATTTCGTACGTCAGTTAAATTTTTGCACTACTTATTTTCCGCAACGTAAGACAGAAATTCAAAAAGAGTTTTAATGTATCAGCAGTTTGTTTTAATACATATTTAAATATATCTCAGAAAGAAACTTTTATTAACAAAACTAAAACTTATCGTACGCCCAAAAAACATTGTAATGGTACGTCAACTAATGATGTCAAAATGTCACACGAGATGCCTTAAACGAATTTTAATGGAACAGCACAGCCGATATTATTTTCTTTTTCATTATTTCACAGACGGTCAACACATCGTTAAACTTTCCAAAAATTTCTTCGCTGAGCTTTTTCCGATTATTTTTAAGAAGCCATTAAATAGAGAATCATTGTGAAAGTCTATTTTGCGTTCTAAAATTTTTATCAGATTTCAGATTCATAAAAAGCTCTAGGATGTTATTTGAAACCAATGAATATTTTTTAAAACTGTCTTTAAATTTGAATATGACGTTGTTTGCCTGCATTTACAAACAAATCATTAAAATATGAAAATCCAAGCTATTGATTTATTACCCTCAGTAACTATTGATTTAAAGAATTTTTAGTGTTACAAAAATGATACGGTGTTTTTTTTTTTTTTTTTTTTCACCCCAATTGCAAGAAAGCAGAAGTCACATATTGAGCTGTTTTTGCTTACATTCTTCCTAATCAGCTTGTATTTTAAAAAGAAAAAAAACTATTTTGCCTCCGGAATCTCTTTATTTTAAACCAAATATAACAGTGCAATCAATAGAAGATAGATGTTGTTTATGAAGTTATGCCTTACTGGTACGTCTTATCAGAGCATTCTGTAAAAAATATTTCACTGTGAACAGTCAAAGAAAAAATACTAATCCACTAGGGTAACGGCACCAGTCACAGACATGCTAAGACATCACTCTCAGGTTAACTCAATTTTCTAAGCCTTTTAATCTATTTAGACTTTTCAAACTATT
The DNA here is from genome assembly GCF_026930045.1 of Uloborus diversus. Taxonomy (NCBI): domain Eukaryota; kingdom Metazoa; phylum Arthropoda; class Arachnida; order Araneae; family Uloboridae; genus Uloborus; species Uloborus diversus. Next base: position 96,872,329 of record NC_072738.1, read on the forward strand.
CTCTCTCATGCAACATCTCATCTATTGTTTGGCTGCAGCTGGATCCTCTGAATTAGTTAACTCTGTTTTTATTTGCTCAATTTCGAAAAATGTCCTACCCCCGGCAACAGAAACCGAAAACTCTGATGATACCCAGTAACGGATAGAATGACAAGAGGTTAAGCAATGGACAGAATTCCCTTTTTCCCTTCAAAATGGGCAAAAGTTCTTTATTTTTAGAACTAAAGCCTTTTTAAATTCAAATGGACATAAAACACCAGCTGTTCATAACCTTCCACCACTGCCTTCTAAGTACCAACTGGCTCATAAAATTCACTCCGATAACATTAGAAGTCTGCACTGTATTCATGGGCCACAGCAACGTCGGTTTTACCCAACTAAAAGACTTATTATTTAATTCCAAACTTATGACAGCCTGTTACTGAACCTTTGTCTCTTACTGGTGACCTTACTCTATCATTTTCCAATGCTTTTAAATAGCTTAATTAATTTTTCAACATTTTAATGCTTTTAAAGTAAATGTTTAACATTTTAAATAGCTTCAATGACTTAAACTATATTGTGGCATCAACCAACTTTTATGTTAGATTTTAAAACGTTTTTCGTAACTTAAAACATTTTTTCTTAAAGCTAATAAATGTAAGTAGCTCAGAATCAGCATGTTTATCATATTCTGATCTTTAAAATGTTGAGAGCAGTTTACACAAACAGAACATGATATCAGTACCACATAAAAGTGCTCTATCTACTTTCGAAATTTAAAAAAAAAATCATCATTAAAGGCTGATTCTGAGGAATTGGGTCATTTCTGAAATTTTAAAAGTATTTTTTTTTTCTGAAAGAGCATGTTTAAAAACATAGGATTTAACCATTTTTTAAATAATTTGAGAAAGTTTAATATTTAAAAAGAAAATTAATCGGTGCGCAGATTTAACTTTTTTTACGCTTCTGCGCATGACATCACAATCGATAAAATGCCACTCATGGGTGCCATTAGCGCAGAGGGCAATATTTTTGCATTAGATAAAGATAAAAATATTGTAGCGCGATGAATTTCATGTCTTTCATTCTTCAGAAAGCCTTCATTCAAAATTTTCATTAGGATTTCTATTATTGTTATTACTGTTTAATGGCAACCTTTTTTTAAAAAGTGCGCGTCAATGGAGAAGTGCTCCAAAGTACATTACTTGCGACGTCATAAAGACCATGCATTATTTCTAAAATAGAACGTTAAAAAAATAATTAAAAAATAACTGTTCGAAAAATAAAAGTATTTTCCGGCTGCATGTTTTTTTTTTTTTTAATTTTATTTAAACTCTGTCATTTTCAGTGACAAAAAGGAGTACTTTTGTCCAAAGGAAACACCCAAATTGGGAGTTATTTCGGTAGCAACCTGTTTTACTGCATGAAAGAGTGAAAAAGGGTATAAAGTGAACCGAACAGTAAATAAACACTTAAGCTCAATTTTATTCAATTTTCGGTACTTGCTCGAATGCATGGCATTTCTAAAAAAGTAAGGCAGGCACATGGAAGTAAAATAATTTCAATTCGTACATGCAATAAATCTTAAAAAATTGAGAAAACTTTTACGGTTCTGTCGAGTTTTTTGCCGGTTGGAATGAATAAAAAGTACAGCAACCTAGTAAATAATATACGCTTAGCCAGTGGACGGATACAACATCTTCTAGTCTTTTCCCTTTTGAAGTTGTATATACAGGGTGTCCCTAATTAAACGACCCTACTTTTAAACTGTCTAATGGCCAAACTATTGCTTAAAAATTAACGGAATTACATAACATAATACATTGTGTATAACATAATGAAGAAATGAGAATTTATTGTGTGAATTTTTAAAAATAATTAAAAATTTACCCATCAGAGGACGTTTTTAATGAAATACATTACTTCCCGATCATCAAAGCTCGATCCATATGACTTTTAGCTTTGTACACATTTGAAACGCCTCGTAAATCGCGCTAATCCTAGAACATTACCTGATCTTAATGACAGCATATCGTCAGCACCATACTAAACTAACGGATGTGAAAAATCGCGTTTTTCAAATTCGATTTTTGCCGTTGTGCTCAAAAAGGGCTACTTGATATAACTACTTCAAACGATGGTTTCTTCACTCTTAAAATTATTTATAAATATTAAAACACTGAAAATAACTAAACGCCGTCAGGTGGAGAAAAATTATATTCAGTATTTCGGCTCTCTTGAAAAGTGCCCATTTTCACATTCGATAGTTTAGCGCGGTGCCAACGATATCACGACGTGTTCGTATCACTTCAAACAGGTCAACAGTAGAACGTGCCATCTCACTATTCTAGAAGGCAGGAAGTAAGGATGGATCAATGAAGGATCATACTGAACATGTTTTGATGCAAGATTTGTTTTAAAATTATCGTAAATCTTGACTAATAATAAAGCTGAAAGTCTGGATCTCTGTCTGAATGTCTAGATCTCTGTGACGCGCATAGCGCCTAGATCGTTCTGCCGATGTTCATGAAATTTGGCACAAAATTAGTTCGTAGGGTAGGAGTGAGTACCTCGAAGCGATTTTTCGAAAATTCGATTTGTTCTCTTTCTATTCCAGTTTTAGGCCATCATTGGTGGATTTAATTCACCTGCAGTAATACCGAACGAATTACCATAACATGGACGAGTGAATTACCATAACATGGACGAGAAAATTTCCATAACATGGACGAGCTAATTACCATAACATAGTCGAGCAAATTAACACAGCATATTGGCCAGAAATTCATAATTTATTATTTGTAAACATACATGCTATCCAAATGACCTTTTAATTTTCTACTACGTGCAAAGCTGTGCGGATACCGCTAGTGTATAATAAAAGAATAACTTATAAAAATGTGCCCTCTGGTGATAAAATTTCGAACTTTTTTTTTTCTCAAACTCCAATCTTTTCATTATGCTTCACACAAAATTTCGCTCACTTCAGAGAAATAGTTTCACCACTAGACAATATAAAGTAGAGTCCTTCAAATATGGACACCCTGTCGAAAGGCTACTTCTGCCAAAGTGTCAATTCGTCGGTGAAAAAGCTTTTGAAATCTTATTTTGAAAACGAAACACAAGAAGTTCTCATGCACTGCTCGGTATACCCCATATCTCATTCATGTTATTGCTTCAATCACAAGAATGGAGTAAGTAAACATACTTTTTTTCTAAAATAACAAAAACAGTCCGAAACATCAAATAGAATGGCATAAATTCAAAGAAAAAAAAATACAGCTCTCTATCATTCGAATCCTCCAGAGGTTATTTGTAAGGCTCACTGACATGGTACAGAATGTTTGAACACATTTCGCGGTTTATCAATGATTTCGTGATGATATTGCGCTATCTGCGAAAAGCAATGATATCTTCTGATTGTCCCCGGAGAAGAATTTCTCTCTGAATTGCTATTTACTCTTTTACTGAAGTAAAATATTGGCTAAAGTAGAGATATATATTCCGCTCTGGGTGAAAATTACTTTTTCTCCCTCCGAATAGATTGAAAAGTGTTTTGTAGCATTTTTCCAAAAGTGAAAGTACTTTTCCTCATCTTTTTACTTTGACTGAAGTTTTGGATCCCATATTCTAAGAAATATTTTTATTGCTATTTTTATGTGTAAGTTGCGAAATTATTTTGTGTATCATTCAATTTCTGAAAAAAGCTGAAATATTTTTCGCCTGATAGCATCCACTCACAATCATCGAGCTATAATAAGGGGAGCGCCAAATGCTTATTGGTGGAAATTAATCCCCTTGTAATCAGAGGGTTAAAAAATTCCGAAAAGTTGCTGATTATTTCCGAGTAATGTTTCGGGATTTCAAGGATTTACACCAGTTTCCAGTGGAAAACAAGTTTTGTTGCAAAAAAATTTCCTGAATTGCTACAAGTAGCACGAATGCAGTTTTCTCACTGCTGTAAAAAAACAATATGTCTAGCTACCAGTTTAAAGGATAATAGAATGCATTTATTTAGTGTATTATTATCAACGTTGTGAAGATATTTTTAGCTACCAGTTTAAAAATTAACTGCATGTGTTTATTATGTTCCATGAACTTCAATTGTGCCCCGTGGTGTAAAACATATTCAACCACCAATATGAAAATACATTAATTTTCAATATTAGGTGTTTCTCTTTCGACTGAGTTGCGACATCTACGTGGGAACTGAACCGAAATGATTACTGTGAGATATACACTAGCAGATACAAGGAAGGACTCCCTGATTTCAAAATTAAATGTCTCGGAAACAAAGGACAATATTGGAATAAAATAAACGGTTCGTTTATTGTGATACCCATAAAAATCATGTACAGAAACTTGGAAATTAGTAAGAAAATTGCCAGCAGGTTGCGCTGTAATTGCAATTGAAGTCCTCATAAATAGTGTTGCGAAGGGGTTGGACGATAATATCTCGCATAAATGTAAGTACCTCTGAGAGGCAAAACTACTGCTGATGCACCTAACCCCTTCGCAGCACTATTTATGGGGATTTCTATTTAAATTACAGCGGGCAACGCCACCCTGTTGGTAATTTTTGTTACTAATTTCTAAGTTTCTGAACATGATTTTTATGGGTTTTACAACACACATACCGTTTATTTTATTCTAATATCGTCCTTTGTTTTGCAGATATTTAATTTTGAAATCAGGGAGTCCTTTACTGAACATCCTGTACGCTGCAGATTTGTTCCCTCATTTCCGAACTTGACTAACACTCCCGTGTTTCTAAGTAAACTCTTCAATCCATTATTCTCAACAACTAGAAAATCGCACGTCAAGATATGACGAGTGAAGAATGCTTCTACATTAGAATGAAGCAATGGCCTGTTTGGTGATATTTCTGATAGTTGATATTTTAATCCTAACTCCAGTGTAATAACCCTAAACTCCAGTAGACAGCATTCATTGTTGAGCACTTCGTTTGGTGCTTCATTCCCCTGATATGACACATTCTTACCAGTAAAACAGTTAAGTTACTGGATTCAGTTCAGTCTTGTCACAATAAAGCCTTTCCCTGAAGGTCAAACATTACAAAAAAATATCATCAAATCATCGTGTCGTGGAGCCAGTTTCATTGTTGATGACGTCAGGAGCGTTACTCGATCATTCTCTATTATATATATGAAGATGTGAAGATTTTCAATTCTGGTTTAGCCTTTCCCAATACTTATAGGAATCCATCTCCGTGGTTTATGAAGTCGACAAACAGTTTTTAAGCTGGATGAAGGTATTTTCATTTCTTTTTCTACGCTGCTGTTTTCCATGCAGCTGGAGCAAAACTTACCGAATTTGATTTTAACAGAGAGCATTGTTTTTCCCCAGAAATGTTATTATCTTTTCAACTTTGAGGGTTGCAGATTCTATTTTATTTAAATCTCCGTCATTCTTCCAGAATAATGCACAGTTTTTTTTTTAAGTTGTTTTTTTTAATTGTAATTGATGGTCTTTGAAAATCTCCCTTCAGTTTTGAAGCAAAAAATTTTTCCTGTCCCAGTAGTTTTCTAAATATGTTGGTTCATTAAGCATTATCTTTTGAATAAAAAGTGACTTCTACTATCTCAATCAAAAACAACGTCTACTCTGCGAAGTATATCGTAGTCAACTCAATTTTTAAAATCTGGTATCGATTATGCACCTTAATTTTGTGTTTTACCTCCATCTACCATAGTTTATTTCCTTTTATTATTTACCATTGCTGGAAAATAAAAAGGGGGACCATTCCTGAATAGCAATCAAATTTTATTCACTAACTCACAAAAAGGCATTTTTATGAACTGGGAAAAAGCAATTTAAAATGCGCATTGGAAACACATTAATTTAGAAAAAGTGTTCTAGTTACCAGAATGGTTTATTGGTTCTATTGGGTTTAATGACGCAAGAGCCTTTATAGACTATACTGCGCAGAATGGTTGTTTTTATAGTTAAATGACGGGAGAATCACTAAAAGAATATTACAGAACAAAACATAAAACGTCTAGAGTTTTCTAATATATAACTAAATCAATCCTACTAACGAAGTTTTAAATTCAGAAAAACTTGTCAAAACAATAAACTGAAAGACAATTTTGATTTCTAAGAAAATTAACAAAATGAGGAGGAAAAAAAAGACAAGTCAAATACTAAATTAATGACATAAAACCAGTCTCCTGAAGGTAACAGAAGAACTTTCTATGGGGGTATGTCCCTAAAAATTCCTTCAAAGACAATAAAAAAAATTATTTAAAAAATTAAAACCAATTTGATTAAAATTTGAACAATTGTAGAGTAGTAAAATAAGAAATACCAAAGTGTAATTGCACAAAATTGCAGATTACTGCAGACACGTGTTTAGGGTGGACAAGGAACCCACTTTTTAATGCAAAACAAATAAGATAATTGCGAGAAAGATATCCAGCTTTTGTTGAAAGTCTTTTCCCTTATTTTGCATTGAAAATGAGGTTCCTTCCAACCCCAAAACACGTGTCTGCAAATTTCTGCAATTTTGAGCAATTATACGCTGTTATTTCTTATTTTATTTTTCTAGCACAAAAGTATTTATTCAACTTTAATCGGAGAGGATATGCAACACTGTCTGTTTGACATTGCGTTGCTTGAATGTGCATTAAAATGTGTTCCAAATATGTTTTTAATTTGTCCCGCTCAGAATATTTCTTAAATTTAAGGTTAAGAGCACATTTGTAAACAGATTGTAGGCCCGTTTGAGAATGGGGTGGTTTCCTTCAGTCAAAAGTACTACTTTCAGTTATTGAAATGGATAGAATGAGCAAAAAAAATTACATGAACCCAGAAAATGCTTTCATTTTCCCAGCAGTTTTTTTTTTTTTTTTTTAATTAATTTTTTAAAATGTCCGATTTTTCAAACAAGGCGTGGTCTTTATGACGTCACAAATGATGCAATTGGGCGCATCTTTCTACTACGTTTCCACGTTATGATAATCAAGCAGCGAATTGAAATTGCGCTCTACGCTTGCTACCAACCATATCGTTGCCAATACACGTGAGTAAAGATGCGAATTAAATATTTTGGACCGTGAATGGCAGCACTGAATGGCATTTCATCATTTGTGATGTCATCGGCAGAAGCGTTAAACGATGAAAAAGCACCGATTTAAGTTTTTTTTTTTTTTAATATTAAACTTAAAGAAATTATTTTAAAAATGTTCAGATCCTATGTTTTTTAGCATGCGCTTTCAGAAAAAATACTTTTAAAATTTTGGAATCGATCCCATTAGTTGGAAAAAAATTGAGATGTAATAGTGAAACCATCGTTTTCTTTCGCACAAATACAATTTCAACAGCTTTATTTAACTACTAATCAACAGCAACTCTCAATATGATACTACAGTCGAACACGCTTATAGCGTGCTCTGTTGTAACGAGAACCCAGATTTAGGGAGAAAATCAGAAATTATTGGATGGTACAATGTTAAGTCTATCGGAGCACAACTCGCTTTTAACGAGCAAACTCCGCTTAAAGCGAGCAATATTTTTGTGATTCGTAAAATTTCTATTTACTTCCACCTCAGTTCATCCTTTTTTAATAAATTTTCTTTAACATTCTAAAGTCAACCGAAGTTAGTAAAGAAGTATAAATCCTGAGAACAAGCGATGGCAGCACTTTTTTTCATTTGTGGAGAAAATGAACGTTTAAAACTATGCATGTGTGTACAGGCTGTTCCAAAAATGACTGATACATTAAAAACTATAATAATAACTAAACGGGCAGCGATAGAAATACACCGTTTGTTGCATTATGCTTACGACAACAGTAAATTTTCAGACAGACAAAAGTTCAAAATTACCTATAATGTTCCGCAACAGATGGCGCTGCAGGTACTTAAAAAAAAGATATGAAAGAAAACGTAGCCTGTAAAATCGCCAAATTGACCGGTATATTTGTAAAATCAGTAAAACCTAAGCGGGAAGCATTGAATTTTCAAATATTTCAGTCATTTTCGCGATCTTACAGACTGCGTTTTCGTTCATACCTTTTAAAATACCTGCAGCGTCATCTGTTGAACAGCCTTTTAGCCATTTTTGAAAGTTTGTCTGAAAATTTACTGTTGTCCCAAGCATAATGCAACAAACGGTGTATTTCTATTGCTGCCCGTTTAGTTTTGATTGATTTTTCAAATGTTCAGCCATTTTTGGAACACCCTGTATGTGTATATTCCTCAAAAACAAGTATATAAGAAAGAGACATTCAGGCAGTTCAAAGCAAAGTAACCAACTTGCTCAGTGATTAAAAATTTAAAAAAAGCAACTATGATGAATTTTTATGATTTTTTCACGAACTCGTTTTGGTTATAACGAGCAAATATCGCAGTCCCTTGGCACTCGTTATATGCGAATTCGACTGTATTATAAGTTTTGTTGCAGTGAACTGCTTCTGGTTGGTGTAGCGAATGTCGTCAAAAAAGATGGCCCTGCCTGGTCAAAGACAATCCATTGTCCGGTCCGTGGTTGACAAAATTAACAGAAAAACTACTTGTATAATCAAAGGAGTGCTCCAAGAATGCTACAAAGTGTTCTGAACGAAAAGACATTTGTGAGTATTCTAAAAGTGTTCTAATATCCCTAAAATTGTTTAAAATGTTTTCTGAACCAAATGAGTGTTCTCAGCGGTATTTTGAAAAACTGTTCCAAAACGTGGGCAGAATCAAGTAAGTGCTTTTAGATGTTTTTGAAAAAAAATTCCAAAAAGGGGACTTCAAAGTGTTCAAAAAAGGAATAAGTGATCGTGTTCAAAGAGTGTCAAAAGATTTGCAGTGCAATACTTGCATATGGAAATTTTGAGATTTTGCAATTTTATGACTTTGCTTAATACATTTTAATTGATTTTAATCTTCTTTAATTCTTTACTCATGAATACTTATGCAGAGTACATACATAAGTGCAAGTGTGTCCCGCGTATTTTGTCAAAAAGAGTACAAGTTAAACTTTGTTCGATAACGAAAAGAAAACTTAAAAATGCCTTAAAAAAAATAATGCGATATTATGATTTTCTTGTGATATATGTCAATAAATTTGTTCAAATTCACCGACATTTTCTAAGATATTTAGTTCAAACCACAATAAATCTATCAACTCTGAATGTCTCTGCAAATTGCCCTGTCCAAGACCAAAGAGAATTCTGGAAGATTCTCTTTCAAATGGTAAAAGCATTCCAAATAATGAAATCAAAGTTATGGCAAATTCGGAACTCGAAGAAAATATTCCTCTCTTCTATCCTCTAGTGACCATTCATAAGAGCGACCGACATTTTGAAAAATGTTAGAATGCGTTTCACGGTTTATCAACCATTTTATGATGATAGCTATATGTCCGTGTGTGTTGTTTACGAAGAGCAGAGATATTTTCTTAACTTTTTCTTGAAATAGTTTTCATCTAGAATGTTTTGATATATTATGGTGGAGTAAAATACTGGTTTACTTAGCAAAACATAAAATAAACCATATATAACTTCTAGAGTCCCTATATGAAAACGTAGTTTTCAGAGTTGCGACAACGCGGTATCATTTTCCTATTGGTCGAAGACCGCCTGAGGCAAGGTTTCTTCTTCTCCCGTAGGATTAACATGGAGCGTATGACAGTGCTGTGGAAAAACCCAGAATCTGAAAAATTAAAGGTGAGTCCAGGATTTTAATGCTCATATTACTGTTCTACAATGTTCAAATTATACGTGTGTAGCTTTGCTTGAGTGAGTCCATTCCTATTTTTTTAACTATCGCGTAATTATATCAAGAACATGTGTTCCGGTGTGCTAAAATTCCATCCTGACACTTTATTTGGGTCTTTTATAGTTATTTTTTCTGTTAAATCGATGATTCCAATCACAACGTTATTGAAAAACAACACTTTAAGACAAGGCAAATGTTTAAATTGTGTAAATTAATTTTTTTTAACGATAGATCTCTGTATTTGGTTTGGCGCGATCAATTTCGTGCTTGGCGACGAATGGAAGTAAACAAAACAAACACTTGTGATGTGAAGAGATCTAACTTGTGATTTGTATTATAAATGCTTTATGCTGCGGAAATTTTTATTTTAAATGAATGTGACGTGATATTAAAACCCATTTTAACTTATGTTTTAATGTTAAGGTTTTTATTTTTCCTGATCATTTCTTAGACAAAAATTGACTAATGTATCGTTTTTATGTTCCTTCAAGCAATAAAAATCCATGTTAAATCTTCACTATATGCAACGTAAGTATTGACAGTGTCAAATTTTTGATTTTTGAAAGGAGATGCAGAGGAAATAAAATGCTTATAAATTATAGGACTTTCAGTGCTTGCTTGCAGTATCTTTTAATAACATTTTGATTTATGGAAACGTTTTGTTATGATATTCTGCCAAATGTTTATTAGTTAAAATTTGTTAAAAAAATGTCAGTTCGATTATGAAATTAATGTGACCACATGAATTTGCCAAAGCGTTTGAGGTGGATATGAAGTACAGTACTTGCTTGACACACAGTACAGTTTTTATCGATTTTTTAGGTTGAGCGAGCCAATTTAAAATGTACTATTTTATTAAAAATTTAATGAATTGTAGGTAGTTTTAGTTATTTTGATGATTTACTCTTTTTTATTCAACAAGCATGCCAGTCGCTGTGTGTTCCATCATAAACAGAAAACTGAGGTGTTCTAAGTTCGGTTCAAGTAGTGTGTTGGTACATTTTATTATGCTCTAATTAGGGTTTACTAATTTTTAGGTTGCCTTGTTATTTCCTTTACCTGCTATTTCTTTATCACCTGAAGAATCAAGTGCATGCTATCACCCCACTTCAGGTTCGTAAAAATTTCTATTTTTACTGAGAAAATGATTTTTAAATAATTATGCCATGATTGATACATAGTTAAGTTTTAACAAGTTTTGAATTACCTTTGAGGTAAGGACTGTTATCATGGGTTTTTGAGATTGTAAAAGTCCTCCCAGCCACAAAGCTCTTGTTTGTCAGAAATTAGGTACATTTAAAGTTTTGCGGGTTGAAATATCAATACTTTTATAATAAAATGCTGAATCAAAGATTTTTTAAGTGAAACTTTTTATGCAAGGGCTTTGAAGTTATATCCAACCTTTTTGTGTGATGAAAAGTGGTGGGGATAAGCAATGTGGGTTAGAAGGAAAATAGTGGCTTGCTTGCCTCCAGATATTGGAGGAAAGTGAGACCTTGCGCTCTTCTCGCTTTCTTTCTCATTTTGTACGGTTGCATGTACTACGTTTAGGCAGCGCTGGGATCAGTATGTACATTTGTAATTACTTACTTTAGTTATCGTAAACAGATCATTTCTCTTCTTAAGAAGGAAGAAGATGATCATTATCAGTGGACACATGTATATAATTTTATGTAAGAAAATGAATAAGAAATACAATCTATTCAAAAGTGTTTGATGAACAATTAACATGTTTCGCGTCTATCGTGTGTCATTATGACACAACCCGTTTCTTGGAATCAAACTTTAGAAGAATTCTACTCTTCTAGATCAGCAGAAATATAAAGTACATAAAGCTCTCACCCCACATCAATTTCGTAAAAATTTCGATATTTGGTGGGAAAATGATTTTTAAATAATCCTATCTCGATTAATGTGGAGTTAAATTTTAACTAGTGTGGCATTTTTAAATAAAGGCTGTCATAATGGGTTTTTGAGATTATCCGTAAAGATCAGGGTTCGAAAATATCCGATATTTTGATATATATTGGATATTTTGATATTTATCCGATGTTTTCAATCAATGGAAAATAAAGTCTTTAGTAACTGCTTCCTTAAATCAGAGTTATTTATTTCTCTTATATTATTATTATTATAATGCATCCACTTTAAAAGTAATGTTTCTTTCATCATTTATATTCATTTATTACATGTTCGTGATTTTGCCTCACCCACTCAAAAGGTAATTCAATTGCATCTGAGTTCATTTCAACCACTCATAAAAATAAATGTATAAATAAATAAATATTCAGTTTATCAGAGATTATCTTAATTTGTTGAAGGCTTTAGAAAATCAATACTTTTGTCAGGAAATAGAACATTGAAATAAAGGGGAATTCAAATGCTCTAAAACAGTGGTGCCCAACATACGGCGTTCAAAACTGATTCATGTGGCCAGCTGAAATATCTGGTATAGATAAATGAATTTACTGAAAAATGTGGCTTTATTTTATAGAGTCTAAATTTAAGCATCAGTATATTGCATTCTCTATATTTTTACTTCACTTAAATTTACATGTTATTGCCAAACAAGAACAGTTTATAATTAGTTTCTACAGTATGCACTCACATTTTTTCAATCACAAGCACAAGTAAGGTCTTTGATGAGGTAGTGGCATTCACGTAAAAGTTTAAGACAGGAATTTAATTTTTTTCTCCTCAATCTTGACTAAAACCATTAAAAAAATTTAATTCATAGTTTTCTGAAAATTACTCAGGACTACTGAAATAACACTTTCTGGAAAAAAAATTTGTTCTATATAACTGTGCCATGTGATTTCGTTATAGGATTTGTAGGACCATAGGAGCTATTTGTTGGTCAGAAAATAAAATAAAAAATATTAATATTTTTAAAATAATTGGGACTGGAACAACGTGCCCCACTGTCCAACATACCCCACCTACCCCTACAGTTTTGCTGTGGATATTCCTAAGTGAAATGCAGAAAAAACAAGCACGTTTTCTCACGGTTCCTATAAAATTTGGAATCACGAACGTTCATGACTGAGCTGGCGGTGTATTTCACGTATTACTTATTTTAGTCATCATAAACTGATGATTTCTCTTCTTAAGAGCAAAGATGATGCACAGTAAAAAATATGTACATAAATGAATGAAAAACACAATCTAGGCTAGTCAAAAGAGATTGATGAATTAAAATATTCCCCTGTAATATGTGTTTTACTTTTTCATGTGTTTTTAGAACACCCTGTTATTTTAAATTAAACTTTACAACACACTTAATGCAAAGTAGTTGACTACAACTCTATTTCAATTAAAGTGTGTTTATTTATGTTCCATTTATAATTTTATGAACTACTTTAAAAAACATTCCTGCGAATTCAAAACATCAGCTGTATTGATGATTTAGCACATTTGAAGAGTTTTACTTCTGCTTTTAAATTTATTTGCCCTTAATGTTTCTTAAGTTTCTTCCAGGTATTCTGCAACTTGAAGAAAGCTCAACTACTAATTGAATTGTTGCCCTGATGCAGATGTTCTAGAAAACTCATGATAATATTGTACTGTTTGCTTAAAAAATTGTATAATAGAATGATCTCCAATATTAAGTTTACAAGGATGTCCAGAAATCATTTTCGAAGTTTTCTTAGCTTGACAGCTTTATCAAAACTGATTTTAATGAAGTTGTTTAAAAAAAAATAATAAATTTCCATACATAATATGCCATTTATGTTTGTTATGTTGAAAACTTCTGGAAATTTGTTGCCGAAATGGTCTTTGGACTTTCAACAACGACACACAAACCAACGAAAATTTTGTGTTTAAATGCTAAATAGTGTAATTCAATGAAATTTTGATCTTCATACAGACACTGCTGTATTACTGATTTGTTACGCTTATTATCAAATTTATTATCATTCATTTGTATAATAATATTGAAATGTAAAGAGGTTAAACAACCACTACTTTTGCAACAGAAATTGAGAAATAGTAGCTGGAATTCTGTTTTGATTCTCTAAATTTAGAGGGTTTTTTTTTTTTTTTTTTTTTTTTGTAAAACAAGTGCTTTCTTAAGGTTTATGCTTGTTTGTCATGTAAAAATATTGTTTTCAATTCAGATTTATAATAATTTATTTGGTATTTAAGGCAAGGCTAAAAAATTTAGGTATACATAAAATTATGAAAGATGTATTTAGGTTTGTTTATTGTATACCTTATTTCAGCATTAAATGAACAGTTCATTTCTGCTTTTTCTCTTCCTGTAATTATCCAGACCCCCCCCCCCCTCTCAAGAAGTCTACAGGACAGAATTTGAATAACTGCAAATAGCTCAAATTTCGGAAGGGGTTGGTAGCAACTGTTATCTTAGTCCACTTCTGACTGTCAATGCACCTGTTCTGTTTCGGCCTGAGTTCTGGAAGCATTTTTCAGGATGTTAGAGCATAGGTCGTGTTCATCCATCCATGATATGGGGTAATGAATAGAATAAAAATCCATATGAAAAAATCTGAACAAAAAAATTCAATTTATTTCAATCAAGGGAGTTTTTTTTTTTTTTAAATTCACTTCACGAATAGTATAAGAGAAAGTAAATTACAAGCACCAGTATATTTTACCCTGTCTAATCGAAACTCCCTGATTAAGTAGATGAGAGTAAAGCCTATAACAAAATTTATTTTCTTTATGTTTATAAGTGACTGAAAATTTTGATTAAACTAATGTTTCGTCCATAATTATTCATTTTAGGAAATGATACTTTGGAGTAAGGAATTTTTAAAAATTTGGTAATAATAACCACATTTTGAGCATCTAAATATTTTGACGTTACCTTGTATTTCAGAAAACACAAAGATTAATCTTTGCCTATTTTGTTACTTAAACAGTTATTGATAATAATAGTTTGTCCCAAAATCTATAAAAACTACAAATCCTGTTTCAGTACCCTAAATTTGATTTTGATTGCCTAGTTGAGAAAAATGTCTTCGTTTCCTCTTTTTTTTCTCATGTAAAAATGTTGGAAATTCTGTGTTTGAAATAAAGTTTACAGATGTAACAACACCAAAAAATAAATTGAACATTAGACTTTGGTTGTAATCTTTATGTGGTAATGACCTGAAGACTTAGTATGGAATGAATGGGTTTTCTTCATGCTAAGTTGTATTTAAAATCTCTGTCAAAATTAAATGTAAACATTGCTTTTCCACGAAATTTGAAAGTAAGTACAAGTCCTCTACTGGTGATGTGAATGATTTTTTTCTTTGTAATATTGTTTTGATGTGAAAATATTGTTCAAAAATTTATGTAACAGATGTATGATGCAGAAAAATAAATAACAACAGATACATTTGTTTCTTATTCATATGAGTTGAAAATAAGTAATGTTTAAACAACTTATTTCTGAATATTTCTATCTACATCAAATTAAAGTAATAATTTTAAATTTTATTCAAATTAATATTTTAACCATGAATGCCTACTGAACCACTAAAATATTTAGAGGTTCTTGGTATTTTTTCTCTTTTTTTGGGGGGGGGAGAGGGTTACCTCGTTTTAACCATCTACCTATTTCTAGTATTAAGCTTTCAAATTTTCCTTTGCATATTTATCTTTCAATTTTTTAATTTAATGTTTAACTTAATCACATTTAAATCAGAAAACTGTACAGGGTAAACTTAAACATGCAATTTTTTTAATAGCAAACCATTTTTATTAGTAATATTGCTGTTTAGATGGTTACAAGAAATATTTTTAAATTTCAAACTCTTTATAACGCTTGCCTTTTCGAATCAAAAACAAGCAATTTCTGATGTGCATTATCTGTCGTTCATTTATTTATTTCCATTTTCTTACCTTTTTTTATCTTTTCATTTATTTTGAATCAATTAAATTCTAATACATAGAGGTGAGAATTCACATGCTGAGAAGCCCCCCCCCCCAAAATAAATAAATAAATAAAAATTATTACAAAAAAAAAACTGTTGGCAGATTTAAATGAATATATTTTTGCTGAAATTAAAAAATAATAAATTATTGCTTAGTTTTAACTGTAAAAGGCATGTGACAGCAAAGTTGCACTTTTTAAAGATTAGCCCAATAGTGACTGAAGTTTTTAATTAAACCAATGTTTTGTTAAGTTATGGGAAACGACACTTTGAAGTGAGAATTTTTAAACATTTTTAATAATAAACACATTTTGTACATCAACTATTTTGAAGTTACGTTTTATTTCAGAAAACACTAAGACTGTTTTGCCACATAAATGTAATAGTCACGAACATTTAATTTTAAATCCTGTCTTGGTACTCTGGTTTTGATTGCTTTATTAAAAAATGAATTTTTTTTCCGGATGAAAATGCTGGAAATTATGTGTTTTAAATAAAGTTTATAGATACAATAACACCAAAAAATAAATTGAACAACAGAGATCTATGTTGTTTACAACAACAACAAGATTACAACAATAAGATCATGTTATTGATCTGAAGACTTAGCATGAAATAAATGAGTTTTCCTCATGCTAAATTGTTTTTAATTTTTAGTTTTTACTTTCTCATAAAAATTCAAAATAAGTACAGGTCCTTTTTTGGTGCTCTGAATTGTTTTAATTTTGTTTCATTAAAAAAATGTCTACTACCTAACTACCTTTCATTCTAGTATTGTTTTGGTATAAAAATGTTCTTGAAACTTTTAAATAATAGATAGTGTACTTTCGAGAAATAAATATAAAACAATGGAGACATCTGTTTCTTATGCATATAGGAATGTTGAAAAAATATAATGTGTCAAAATACATATTCCCCCCCCCCCCTTTAGCTTCCCAATTTATTTCTGAATATTTCTATCTGCATCTAGTTAACTAATATAATTTCAGTTTTCAACTTTATACAAATTAATCTTTTAACTAGGTGTACCCACTAAACCATTGAAATATTCAGAGGTTCTTAATCTCTTTTTTGGAGTGTGGGGGGGATAGAATCCCCGCAGCATGGGGTTACCCACATCTTAAGGAGTCCAACAGCCTATGAAATTGAAGAAAAAAAAATGGAAAAAACCTAGCACTAAGACTTATTTAACGTTACAAACATACACTGATCACCTCTGGGGAGGGGCCTTACAGATTTTGTTGCAGGGAGGCCCAAAATGTATAGATCCAGGCCTGGATAGGGTACCTTGTTTTAAGCTTTTTACATATGTGTAGTGTCTAGTGTTACTCTTTCAAACTTTCCTTTGCATATTCATGGGTGCCACACCCCTAACAGCACCCCCCCCCCGTAGGTGGCCATCCCAGGCATATATTTCCCTTTGGAATTTTTAAGCTAATGCTACACTTTGTCCCATTTAAATCAGAAAATTGTCTTTTTTCCCTTTATAGAAAAAGAATAATGCTTTTGATATCAATGTAAGAAATATTTCCAAGTTCAAAAATATTTATAAAGCTTAATTTAATGTAGCAAAAACAAGCAATTTTTTTATGTTCGTTATTTGTTGCTAATTTATTTATTTTCATTTTCTTAATCAGTTTTTATTCCTTCACTCATTTTGAATCAATTAAAACTAATATAATTTTCATTGTCTCGGAATCTTTTGATTAAATTAAAATTAATAGTATTAAAGAGAATAAGGTTTAAGAAAAAAAATCTGCTTTTAATTCTGCTAACACAGGGCCATTTTGTCTTTTTTTAATATTTGAATGTAAATCGAGCGTTTCATTTTTTGACAGCATGCATTTTCGAATCAGCGTACTTATATCCTTCGGAACCCGTTTCAGCCACTCTTCCCGCTCCCGCTTGTGACTATTTTTTTAAAGGAAACTCAAAAGCGAACAAGGAGCCAATCTTGCAGCTCGGCGGCAACCCTATCTTTCCCTTGAAACCGGTTGCGCTTTCCGAGCATAGCTGTTGTCGCAACTCTGAAAACTACGTTTTCATATAGGGACTCTAATAACTTCCATCTCTTTCATGAAAAAATTACTTTTTTCTTGTAAACAGCAAAAAGTTTCCAAGAGTTAAAATTAATTTTGCTTTCCAAAACCTATTCCAAATTAAGGTATAGTAAATTCTTTTCCTTTCATCACAGGGTCCTTTCACAAAAAACAGACATTTTTCCCGCACGTAACAGCCCACTATTTCATTTCAAAACGTATGATAAACTTTTTTTGCCAAAAAACAGTAGTAGGGTGACGGCACCAGTAACAGATATGCTTAAGACATTGCTCTTAGTTTAACTCAATTTTCTGAGCAATCCAAAAGAAAGGGAAGAATCTAAGGTTAAAACGCTGAAATTCTGTTTCCCTTTACCCTAACTGATCCTACTTCCACTAGGTCAACGGTTCCCAACCTGGGGGTAATTAACCCTAAGGGGGGGGAATGGGATTTTGTGAGGGGTAAAAATGTGTACAAGGATCAGGGCCTTTAGAAGAGGAGACTAGGGTTGGACCATCTCCCGAAACAGGTTGTGGGGGAATGAAATTGGTGACGTAGCTCTGGAAGCACTCGCGGAGCACTTTAAGACGATTTCAATAGGAAATGGTTGCTTCGCTCCTATTTTTGGACATAAAAGCATAATTTGGAAAAAAATAAAAAAATAAGTCTTCGTGTCTTAATTTACCTTTTTTGATACTAGTGTCTCACCCATATTTTACGAGAATTATTTTGAATTCGAATAAAACGGAAAAACAAAACTTGATCAAGATTGATTTCAAACGATAATTATTATGAAACTAAACCAAGTTTGACTACAACTTAAAATAATTTTATTAGAAGAAAATGGTAATCTATTTGAGTCATTAAATTCGTAAACTACTACAAAAAATCTTTTCCTGATTTGAAAGAGAAATTACTGTTATTCATTTACTTTAAAGTTTATCTTCAAAAAATAGTAGAAGAGAGAAAGAATCATGATTAATATTAATAATATAATAAATTAATATTAATTCTAAGAAGTAAAAAACGAATTTTTCAATGAATAATGATTGAATTTAATAATATATAGCAACTATATTAGTTCAAAATAGTTATATATTTACATTTATAAAATATATACAACAACATAGAGGGAAAAATACAAATACTCAGAAACTGATTACCACATGGTAATACTTCATTTATACGTCTTTTATGAAAAAAATTAAATATCTCATGAAGCATTTTTAAAGCAATTACTGTTATTACAAGCAGATATTTCCCAAGTACTGTTACTCGTGTATAATGGAAAGATTTTGTAACTACTATGTTGATTCAAAATGCAAATAGCTGTGTACATAAATGACTACAATAAATACATATATTAAAATATTATTTTTGCAGAATATTAAAATAACTATAGAGGAATAAGTACGGATTATCAGAAGCTGGTTGATACATAACGTTTCTTTAATAACCCCCCCCCCAAAAAATTATCCGATGAAATATTTTTAAGACCAAACCTTTACTTTAAACTGATATTTCCAAGAACTATTGGCTGTGACTTTTCAAATGGATACCACTGATGAACATTCAAAGTATGATCAACTATGTAATTACTGATGTTTATGATTCAAATAAATGAAATAAGCTGCAATAAATACATATACTGAAATAATTGCATTTGTAGAATATATGCGCAACTCTAGATGGAAAAATATGCGTTATACGAAACTGAACATCAAAGATATGCACCGCCAACCCTTTCATGTTTTCGACTTGATGCTCAATTGAAGAAATTTCGAACTTATGTTAAGCAATTTTTGTAAAATATTTTGCTTCTTGTGTACAGGTAAATTTGTTTCATAAGAAGATTTTAAACTCGAAAAAAAAATAAAGAATAACCACCCAGGTACGCAACTATAAAACGGAAATAATTATGAAGCGATACGAATTAATACGAATTGAAATTAAAAGATGCACAAGTCATCAAATATATGCATATCTTTTATTAATCTCCAATTAATTTACATTCTTAAATAATTTCATTCAATAAACATCACTGATTATGAAATAACAAAAAAATGCAAAACATTTTGAATTCATAGGTAATTTTTAAAAAACCACTCTGAAATCCATAACTATTCATGGGCGAACAGGATTCCCCAAGATAGAACCAACCTTGACTCCCAAAGGTTTCAAAAAAAAAAAAAAAAGCCCTCGAAAGCCCACAGGTTTAAGGGGGGGACACCCCTAAAGCGCACAGGTTTTAGTCCGTAAAAAATTAAGTAAAATAAAATAAATAAACCGAAGGTACACAGGTTCAAGGGATGAAAGAAAAACTGAGCTTAGGTTTGAGGAAGCAAGAAAAAAAAAGAAAAAGAAGAGGCTCAGGATTGAAGGGGTGCAAAAAAAAAAGAAAAAAAAAAGAATGAATGAATGAAAAAAAAAACGAAGTCACACACAAATTTGAGGGTGCAAAAAAGAAAATAATAATAACGAAGGTGCATTGAGGGCGCATCGGCCGGCGGGCCCGTCCACCCCTATCACTGTCTGACCCCTTTTTTTCCAATTATACCAAAACCTATGTTGCAGCTGCTCTTAATTTTAGTCATTAGTTATTTTATTTTTGCTTCTGTGTTTTAAATTCATTATAAACTACACCCCCCCCCTCACCGAGCGAAAAAGGGAAAACAATATAGGAAGGAATACTAAGAATTAAAGAATTTATTTCAAAGCACTGGGATAGTTTTTGAAAAATAATTTAAATGAAGTATGAAAAATTGCCCTCCCATTGCCCTCCCACCTTCTAATGTTGGATTCTTGAGGAAAAGGTTGCTAAACCCAATCAGCGAGAGCTGACGGATGAAGTAAACAAAGGGGGCCTGTTTCTTGGAAATGTCATGCCCAGGGCACGGGCAAAGGGAGCCCGTGCGATAAACAGTGCGAGCAGAAAAATTAAAATTGAAGATGCAAACCAGTATTGAGCTATGGAAATACGCAAGTCAGTGCTTCCAGGATGACGTCAGAGACGGCCGTTTCACCCCTCCTTTAGCCACGAAGCGGGGAAACTGAAAGATCAAAGACACGGTCCCATTGCTCGAAAAGAGCGCAAGCACTGCGACCCTCCTCTAATTGTACTAGCCCCGCTAGGACCTCTGGAAGAGCCGTAGAGCGCGATAACAGAAACGAATTTCAGCAGCTGTCTAACCGATATACAGTGAAACCTGTGTAAGTTGACCACTCGCGGTGCAGTACTTTGGCGGTCAACTTAGACAGGTGGTCAACTTATAAAGGGCGGTAATACTTTTTTTTTTATTTTTTGTCATTTCTTGCACTGTGTATTCATTTTTTGAGGAATTCGCCCTTACTCTTTCTGTTCAACTCATTTTCATTGTTTAATATTATTGAAAGAAACAATAATTAAAAATACTATTCAAATAATTTTGTTAGTTTTTCCTTGTTTTTAACTATATTAGACACTTTAGTTTTAGAAATTCCTTATATGCCAGCTAATATTCTCTGGCTTTTTCCATTTTCAGTTTATTTTAATATTTCATACTTTTTATTAATCTCAAGTTCAGCTAATTTTCTTTTTGAAGCCTTTTTATGTAAAACTTACAGCACAAAGAGCAACAAGCTCGACTATCTCAGTTCATAAAGGCAAAATCAAAATGTCGTATCTCTTAATCCCTTGCACCAGAAACATGTAACTTTACTCATTAGCAAGCCCAGATCTGCGTACCCGCAGTGCGAGAGGCCCGCGTCCTTAAAGGGGCTAACGGCCCTAGAAATTGAAGAAAAAATAGAAAAAAAAAAACTAGTGCTAAGACTTTTTCACTTTACTAAGAGACACTGCTGGCCTGTAAGTATGGGCCCTACATATTTCGTTGCAGGGGAATCAAAATTTATAGATACAGGCCTTCTCTTTTTAGCACAGTTTCTGTGTTGTCACAACAATTGCAACTGAAAGAAAAGACTTTGAACTTTACTACTGACACCTATTTTCATTGAACAGAGTGCAAAAAGCCATCTCAAATAGAACAACAAATGAAAAACAAGTTTGGAGAATAAAGAGCAGCGTTAAGCTTTATGCTGCTGGTTTAGTTAGTAAAATGCTGTTCCGTCATCAAAGCATCAAAAACATTCTTAGAAAGCTATGAAAAATAATAATAATAATAAAAATAAATAAATAAATAATAAAATAAAATTATTTGCTGAAGAAAGTTTTAAAAAAAATAAAAATAAACCAAGTGGTCAACTTACAAAGGGTTTTTTACAATACTCCTAACCAAATTTGGCGAACATTAGTGGCCAAGATAGACAGGTGGTCAAGATAGAGAGGTGGTCAAGTTACAGAGGTTTTCCTTCATTACATAAGATAAGACTAATTCCGTTCCTGACAAAAGCGGTCAACATAGACAGGTGGTCAACTTACAAGGGCGGTCAACTTTACAGGTTTTACTGTATTAAGCAGTTCCTAAGGGTCCACAAAAAGGATTCTTAATGTGCAGGGATTGATTCTTTGTTCGATCGCAGAACAAAACTAATAAAGAAAACATGTGTAACAAATCTAACTACCTAATCGGAAATCATTAGTGATTTATAAAAACAAGGCCATAAACTTGGAGCTCGTCTTACGATGCGCATTGTCAGAAACAACAATAAAAATTGTTGTTTACAATGTTTACAATTAACAAATGTTGATAACAAAACAATATCAACTGTCTCATTGACTATTTCTTGATTAAATTACAAATTACTAAAAGACAGGTATTTTCTTTGTCTAAATAGTTAAAGTTAATTAAAATATTTTTTATTTTATTTTATTTTTAGTACTTTAAAAAACAATGCAATATCTAATTTCTTTTTAGACTGAACTTCCTTTTTATGGGGGGAGGGGGGTTAGAGGGTAAATCCTAATATATAATCCACTTTGTGGTAATAACCTTAAAAAGGTTGGGAACCACTGCACTAGATCCACATTTTTTTCTTTCAGCTCTTATTAATTTGTATGTATATAAAAAAGTAAGGAAAAATAAATCACCCAACAGTAGATTAATTCTGAAATTCCTTTCGCCAAAGTTTTGAAAATGTTTTGTTAATTTTAAAAGTGACGAAATGATGGCGACAGATTGAAAACTTCAAATCCTACTGCATTATTAAATACCTGAAATAGTTCTTGCTTCATGACTTTAGTTTTTATGACAAGACTATTTTTAAAAGCTCATTATTAATTTTTAACCATTTTAGTTTTTTCTCCTATTTTCGCTATGCGTTTAAAGTCTTCAAAGACTTTTAAAAGAAGGTGAAAATCAGTTTGAACGTTTTAGGTCATTAGTCTAAAAAATAAAGGGTACTTGAAGTATTTTACATCAGATCAATACGACAACTTTTGACATGCCATGTAACTTTAGCAATAAGCATTGGTTTCCCGAAGTATGCATTCAGCTTTTCTTAATATTAATGTATTGCTCAGTTTTTAATAATTGCTTTAGTGATGAAAATAGTGCCGTAGTTTTATGCATTAATCTTTTTTTCAATAAAATTTCATGAAAAACTTACTTTTTTTTTTGTTTTTTCGAATTTATAATTTCCCCTTTTGAAGTCGGTTAAAAATGCCGTAAAAAGACAACGTGCTTCATATTTATTATAGAGAAATCTTTATTATAAATTCCTTTAATATAAAATCTCTAAAATGAATTATAGTAATGATAACTAAATATAAATAGTTATAATTACTATAATATTACAGAATACACCCACAGATTTTGATTAATGGTTTCATATTTAGTTAATTGTCTATTTAGGGAAAATTTCAACTTAACCATTGCGAATTTGCATGAAATTTGCAGATTCGTCGCTGAAACCTCCTCTTTCTAGAGAAAAATGTGGTTTAAGGAAAAAAGACATGGTACCACATTCTTTCCGCGTACTTTTTCTTTCCTTGGAACAACCTCTATTGACTAAAAACTCATCACACAAATCAGTTATACAGTTAGAACTTATGTGCGGGCAGGAAAATAATAATAATAACAACATCAATAACTATAATAATAATACCAACAATAACAATTATAATTAAAATAACAACAATAATAATATTAACAAATATTAATAATAGTAAAAGAAAAACAACAATTAATAATAGCAATAACATTAATAATAAGAAGAAAAAGAAGAACGATAATAATAATAACAACACAAAATTGCAGATTTTCCCCTCAAACATTTCCTTGAAGAAAAATGTGGTCTTAGGAAGGCATGGCACCATTCTTTAAGCATACCTTTCCTTTTTCCTCGGAACAACCTCTATTGACTAAAAACTCATCTCGCTAATCAGTTGTACTGTAACAAATTATAGGTGTACAAGAAAATAATTACAACATCAGTAACAATAATACGAACGACAAAAATAACAATAAGAAGAGAACCGATAATAATAACAATAATAACAATAATGATAATAAGAAGAAGAACGGTAGAAGCAACAATAATAAATAATAGTAACAATAAAGAAGAAGACGAGCGATAAATTAAAGGCTGTAACAGACTGAAATACTTAAAGCAAAAAAAAAAATAATAATTTTGTCACATTCAATGCTAAATATGTATACATTACACAGAAGGTTTCCTCTGGATTATTGCATGTTTTAAGTTAATTTTAATGGTAAAGTTGAGTTTTTGAATACATTTTAAATGGTTAAGAAAAATTGTTTAAAACTGATTGACACTAATAAAAGTAACATGTCCGTCAGTTGCCATGTTTTTAACTTTTTTTTTTAATCATTCGAAACGTATTTTGTGGATTCCATTTTGTTATTATGTTCAGTTACAAATAACTAAAATTAAAAATTAAAAAAGACCCGACTGATTCGCAACTGTAGAATCAAGAGGGAAAAGTAAAAATCCTTTTAAAAGCCTTATACTATTAAAATCAATTTCAAGTATTTCATTTGCTAACAAATAGATACTAGCAACTGATAAAAATTTTAAATCATTGCGTTTAATTTCCTTGCCAGCCAACAAAGAAATCGGTTATCAATCGTGTGAATGAAGGCTTAGCCGTTATTAAAACCTGCTTTTTAAAACATTATAATTCGAATTATATGTAACATGGAAGTTCCAAACACATTCTATCAGACGTGGAAAAAAAATTCTCTTGATTTTAGTGTTAAATTTTTAAATATGTTTTCACTGCAAAAATCACGAAAAACTTTTTAAAGGTCTTTTAATATATTCGTTAATTAATGTCATCCAAAGATGCAACCTAGCTAAGAATACTCACGATCAACTCTCCTTTCGAACAAAATTTTTTTTCCAAAATCGATCCACCCGTTTAGACGCGAGAGTGCCACAGGCGGATACACACAGAGAGAGAGAAAGAGAGAGACGTCAAACTTATAACCCCCTTCATTTGTGTGTCGGGGGTTAAAAATACAATAATGCAGGCGGAAAGATATTTTGTTACACTATATATATTTTGCATTAAATGTCACAAACTCTTACTGTTTTGCTGCAAAAAAAACCACCCAGTTATCTGCAGAATCGTCCAAAAAATAATAATAACAATAATACCAATAAAAATAATAATAATAATAATAATAATAATAATAATAATAATAATAATAATAATAATAATAATAATAATAATAAATACAGAACGAATTGGAAAGCGCCTTCTTTTTAAAGACTTTAAAAAATTATCCGTCGTTGAAAACAGAAATTTTCAAACAGCTCACTTTGCAAAACATGTTTTTTATGCCATTTTGTTAAAACGTCAATTGGAATTTATTGGTTTCTGAATAAAATATGTTATTAATGTCTTTCCTCATTATTGTCTTCCAAATAACTTTGTGTCTTCAAAAGAGTGGATTACGATACAAGCATGGAGCCATCTTTAAAAACCGTTTAGTTGCGAAGTAATCAATTCATTGGGTTTGAGTTTCCTAGTGACTCAAAAGACTGCTTTCTAAGTAAATTATTCATGCAGTTAATTAAAAGTTAGGGAACTTTAAGTACATTAAAAGCAAATTAAATAATGAAACCATTACTTTATTGAAACTAAATTTCGCTAGAGACTTATTTAACTTCAAAGGAAAATTCTCAATGATACAAATGCATGACAAATCATTGAAGTTTCGTCATAAAACTTTGTGATTTTTTTTTAAATGTAATATTCGACTAAGTTATGTAGTTAACTCCTTTCATAATAGCTTTAAAAGTTTAAAAAAGTGTTAGCAATGATAGGTAAATTAGAACTAATATTTATCTTTAAAATGTCGACCACTAAAGCTCTTAAACTATTTTACGAGAGCTAAATGCCTTAATATGTTTCAATTTTTCGAGCAGTAGTCTTTTGGTTAAACATGAAACCTCACTAAATTCAGAGTATCCTACTTCGTTAATTAACATATATTCATCTTCTTATTTAAATAAAACTAATCCAGACACATTTTTTTTGCTTTATTTTAATTCCATTGCTACCGAAAGAAAAGAAAGTAAAAAAGTGTTTTTCAGACTTTTCCATTGTGTCTGAATATTTATGAAGCATTTCTTAAGTTTGTTTTTGATTAAAATAAAGCAGTTTGATTTTCATTTTCACTCTTTTATAAAGTTTTGCATTGTTTCTATAGAGCTAATAAAAAATATTGTTCAGAAAGATTTAAAGTAATGTTAAGTCTTTACTTTAAATGTATTTTAAGTTTATCATTTTATCTTAAAGTGCAAGTGAATAAATATTTTTTTACGTTACACCCAGTTAGGTTTGTTTCCTTTGTCTTAGTGTGACATTTTTAAACAAAAATCTTTTCTCAAGGAAATGCATGTAATTGCAAAACATAGAAAGATTAGTAACAGCTGAAATATATCAAGCTGTTCAGATTAATACAATTTGCCATCAAAAGATTCTTTTAGCTGTACTTTTAAGCTCTAATTTTCAATTAAATTTGCTGACTTTAAAATAACATTTATCTCAAATAGAAGAAGTGTTTTTTTTTTCGAAATTGCTGTTATACGCAAAAACAAAATCGCTTGATTAGAGTTATACACAGGGTGGCACAAAAAGAACGCATGGATTTCAAAATTGCATAATTAGCTTTATTTTGATCACATACAAAATATTCTATTATTACTGAAATACACTGTAAAAACGATTCAGAAACGTTCCTGGAAAATAATGGGCAGCTGATGTGCCCAATTTCTGCCAGTAACATACCTCGCAAAATCCAGGAACGATTTTCGTTGAAATTCAGTAACTTTCCTGAAACTATCCCGGAAGCTTCCTGAAAAACTCAGAAATCTCCCCGTTTGAACCCAGTCGTGTCTCTGTAACTTTAGAGTAAACTTAGGTAGGTATAATATAAGAGCTTGGATCCTTCCTGAGGTTCCATAAGCAGTATTGCAAACATGGCCAAAGCTAAGCAAGAATTGCAACTTAGAAACGAGTATTTTACTCGCCTGCCATTCTTGCAAAGCAACGTAGTCCATACTTATTCGCTCCCTTAGGAAGCTTAACCAGCATGGACAGGCCATATCTGAGCTAATGCCGATACACTTTATAAATACGCTCTGTTAATCCTTAAACTGGGAGCTAAAAATATTTTTCACATCAGTGAGAAGTCTGTTTTCGGGAAACTTGTAGCAATTCAGGAACCTTTTTGACAATTATACTTGATTTTTCCAGGAAGTGGGTAAAAACCATTGAAATCTCGAAGCGTTACACGGAAATACTCAGTAACGCTTCGGAAATTTTTTACAGTGTAGGGAATGGATCCAATTCAGCATTGGTCACTCTTTTACGCTCTGGAGAATACTTTACGCAGGTGGCGGCCTTCTTCGTTTATGAAAGACTTTCCTCGAAAATCGCAATCACATTCGTCAACATGTCATTTGAAACAGCTGCAATTTCTTCATGTATTGCAACTTTCAGATCATTTACTGTTTTTTGAGATACTGTGAGGTTTGTTGCACTTCACTGTTCATTGTTGCAATACGTGAAGAAATTGCTGCTGTTTCACATAATGACACGTTGATGAATGTGATAGCGAATTTTGAAAAACTTAATGTGTATCCCCGAAGATGACTGTCACCTGCGTGACGTAATCTTCAGAATGTACAGTGCTGACCAAATTATTAGACTAAAGAGTTTTTTTTTTTTTTTTTGTACACTATTTTCACTAAAGTAATATTTATTTTACTGTTGAAGTACAGTACATACTTTACACTGATTATTACGTTATTTTAGCATAATTTAATGTTTGCAGGTGGCAGCACTGTGCTTTGTTTACGTTCTTTGTTTATCTACCTACCAGGAACATAACCTCAATCAGTTTAAACAGTTCACTAGTCCTTTTTATTAGTGTGTTCTGTTATATTTAAAGTTAGTTTTAGGTAATTAGTGAGTATGTGTATAAGAGTATATATAACAGTGAGTATAAACAATTTTGTACCTCCTTTTTTAAAAAGTTAAGAAATGGTGTAAACCTTGTGAAAAGTATGCCAAGAAGACTTAAAATGCTCATCAAGAACAACGGAATGCATACTAAGTATTAGTGTTTCACTGTTCGTTAATGTGTCTATAGTTATGTAATCAATAAAGAATTTGCGTTTAAAACAGTCTTAGTCTAATAATTTGGCCAGCACTGTAAAAACGTGACAATTCATGCATAGAATCCATTATTGATTGTAGTGTCATTATGCTCAATCTATTTGAACAAATCAGACAGTTTTATGCTTGTATTTGCATTTTAATCCCTGAATTTGAAAGTTTTTGCTTTTAATACAACTGAAGGGCGGTGGGGAAGAACGATTATAGTCCCCTACATAACCATTTCCAGTATTACATTTTAAAACTTTGAAGTCGATTCGTAATTGCACGTTAGCGTCGATATTTTCCCTGTTATTACTTAGTGACTACTAGGATCTTTCTTGACTGAGAGATTTATATTATTGTTTAAAACTAATTGTAACAGTCTAACAGTTCCCACATAAATTTCATTTTCTCAAAAAAAATGGACTATGATCATTCTCCCCGTGGCCCTTCAACCTCCAACTATATGCGAATATAAGGAACTATTACGTATCATAAAATGAGATATAAATTGTCTAAAAAGTGTACTTGTATTTAAAGAAAAATGCTTGGTACGTGTTGCGGGTATCGACCCAGGTAAGGTCACTCCAGCAACACGTACAAACCATTATTTTTCAAGTACAAAAGCCTTTTTGGAAAGTTCATACATATGAGGCATCAGAAGCAAAGGGAAGTAAGTGACAAAATTAAAATTTTGGAGATAACCGGTACAAATGGTAGGTGAATCTCTCCTCTGTCTTGGAGAAAGATATAGTACTAGTAGCCCTGGTAGGTGCTGCTGTACAGCACGATTTCTAAAAAAAATTCAATGAAAGCCTACCTAGGAATTTATCTTTAAACATGTTTTACTCAAAACTTGAAAATGTCCATTACATCCCTTTGTTTATCACTGCCTCATATTGTAATACGTAATGGTTCCATACATTCGAAAAGAGTGACATCCCGTTGCAACAAATACCGGCACAACGAAATATCCGCTTCAACGAATGAAACTTTCAGTCCAGATTTAATTTCTTTCTCTTCTTGAATTCCATTGCAACAAACAAAATATCCATTCCCTTGAAGTTCGTTGTAGCGTGATTTCACTGTATATCGTCAACTCAGAGCAACAATAAGATTTTTAACACAAAGATATCCTACTGTTGCTTTGAGGCGACGATATTACAATTACAAAAACGTAAAAAAAACTAAAAATTCCGTGAAAAAGTGTAAAATATGCGTAAAACTGTCTCATCCGAGCAAATGGATTAAGCAATAAGTACATTTTGTATATGATCAACATAGCTAATTATACAAGATTAAAATCCAAGTGGAATTTTTGCGCCACCATGTGTGCGTAAAATTACTGCATAAAGATGAATGATTACTCAAAAAAAATATTAATAATTAACAAATGGCACCCTTTTCCCGCTAAACTTTTTACTCATTCATTTGCACATCGAATAAACATACAAATTGTAATACCGCAATGAAAAATCCAAATGCCACATCTTATAAGAGGCGGTGATATTTCTTCCGCGTTTATATGTCATCTGGAAGATGTGTCAAAAGAATTTGGGAGAGATCATTTGGTGATGACGTATGCGAAGTGGTTTATGGCGGGGAGTGAATTTGACAGATGAAGACATCAAGTGGAGGAAATTGCGATGGGATCAGACGGCAGAAGGGCTTCAGTTTGCGACCAGGATAAAAGAGGAATTAGGAGGTACGGGAGAGGCTTATTCCATCTCTCTGCAAATTAAATGAGAGACTCATCATTGCGGATTACATCTATAGGCCAAATCTAAGCTACTTAAGTTATACTTAAGTTTTTGCTCGATTTTCTTTACTGAAAACTTACTTTATTCTAGAAGTAAAATATTTACTAAAACAAGTACCTTTTTAAAGCCCAATCTTTTAACTTATAAGTTATTTTGATGATTTGGGTGCATAAATCATCAATTTTTCTTTTTATTATTATTACAAAAATCAAATATTTAGAACAATATAAAAAATAAAGTTAAAGATAGATATTATGAATTATATACATAAAAATTTTAAAGTTTTATAATCACTGCATATTCGCTCCTGGTGGTTATCACTTGGCGTGGCAGTGGTAAAATGCGCATCTACACTGTAAAAACGGTTCAGAAACGTTCCTGGAAAACAATGAGCAGCTGATGTGCCCAATTTCTGCCAGTAACACATCTTGCAAAAACCAGGAAAGTTATCTGCTAAAATTTAGTAACCTTTCTGAAATTATCCTGGAAGCTTCCGGAAGTATTCAGAAATATTCCCGTTTAAAGTCGGGGGGATGGAACTTTAGAGTAAACTTTCGTAGGTTTAATAACACCGCGAGGCATCCTCATTTATCAAGAAAGCTTCAAAAACAGTATTGCAACCACGGCCAAAGCTAAGACAGAATTGCAAGTAAGTATTAAAAACTTTACCGCCTGCAATTCTTGCAAAGCCACTTAGTCCATGGACTTATTCGCTCCCTTAGGGAGTTTAATCAGTCTGGACGGGCCGTAGTCAAACTGAAGCCGATACACTTTGTAAATACTTGAAGTTAATCTTTAAACTGGGAGTTTTAAAAAAATTTCTACAGTGAGAAGTCTGCATTCGAGCAACTTGTAGCAATTCAGAAAACTTTTTGGCAATAATACTTTATTTTTCCAGGAAGTGCATGAAAGCCATTGAAATCCCGAAATGTTACATGAAAATACTCAGTAACGTTTCGAAATTTTTTTACTATGTAGTGCAGCATTATTTTCTAAAAATTTGAAAAATAACAAAAATTTTATTATTTAATAAAAAAAATAAACAAATAAAAATGAATAAATAGCAACAAAAAGCCATGCCCTTTAACATAAACCACAATCCTTTGAAACCTTCAATAAAAAGCTGTCATCCATATTGAACCAAATTAAATTAACTTTATCTGAGATAGATTTCGATTTTACAAAGAGATGAAGCTGGAAAAACTTTCCCTGATATATTGTCACCTCAGAACAACAGTAAGACATGTAATCCAAGGAATAACAGTAAGATATCCTACAGATGTGTTGATGCAACGATATACTAGAGATTTACAATATGATGCACTCAAAAAAAAAAAAAAATACCCCGAGCAATACTCCGACTTGACAGTTTGGATAACCAGTGCTGTGTCCGAGATACTCTCGGGCATGATGGTTAAAAAGTTAAATGAAAAAAGATTTTAGTTAATTTTACATGGTCTGATAACAAATTTCTAACTATCAGTAGATTCAAGATTCAAGAAAATATCACAATTTGTTCTACAGATTGATTCATCAAACAAGAATACCTTAAATTTTCGTATTTGGAGAACCCAAAAATATTTTTTGTACTATTATCAATGATCAAATGAGTACAAATTTTGACTAAAAACTTATTAGAACACGTATCCCCTTCATCAAGAGAAGCGAAAAAAAAAAACTTCCCATTTTTCATAATAACTTACCCAACTCTTCTGTCGACAAAAAAAACTTTTCTCGATCTTCTGTGTTACTGTCATGCTCTACCGCATATCAAGTAGGTCTTTAGCTTAGAGCAGGAATTAAAATGGAGGAGCAGTGTCGAAGCATTCTTAAAACAGTCAACCAGTGAGATTATAAATCTTTCTTGATCACGGACGATTCGTCTAAAAATTAGAATATATTCTTGCTTTCATGGTTTAACTTAAAAAAGCTCTTTAAAAATTGGAGTTTTGCAGTAAAAAAAAATTGCGTAGCCTTGTAAAAGAAATTGTTTAAAAATTTTAATGGTGAAAAAAGAAAGAAAACTTTTTTACTAAAAAGGAATGAAATTTTTTTTAAAATATTGAATTCATGTAAATATCTTTAGTTTAAAAAGTCTTAGGTATAAGGGTAATCATGCCTAATTACCTTATCTTGGAAATTAAAATTTAATATTAAAATAATAACGTACAAAACACATCGAATCCAAACGAAATCGCCAAAAGAAAAGAAAAATAAATAAATATAAATAAAAAAAACTATACCAAACATTCTAAATCAAAACCTGCCAAACCTAGTTAAATAAATTAATGTAGCATCGAACTTTGGTAGATCTCTATTAATACTTAAAATGTTAATTGAAAAAGTTGTATAATTTTACTATAGCATAAATTACTTTTGATAACCCGCAAAATTGTATTTTAATGTGAGTATCAAATTTTGAAAATTATGTGTATTATTATATATTTTGATCATTTAGGGGTATTTATTTCTTTACTTAAAGTAAGACAGGTTCAACAAAATAATTAAAATATTACCAAATAGGTGGTGAAGTAAACTGTGCAAAATGTTTTGCCAATTCACTTTGTCCCGTTATTTCACTTTACCACGCATTCCATTCCTTTCGAAAATGAAATAATTTTTACAAACTACTTTGGATCTTTTATAAACAATTCAGTCTCATCATATCAATTTCTATCGTTTTAACTTTTCAAAATCTACATTCTTAAACTAGTACACCAGCACAATTTTTTGAAAAATTGGGCTGGGAATCCTCTGACTAATAGGGATTAAATAAAACTACAACTGCATACTCTATTCTTCAGAATTTATTAACAAAGTTATCTCCTTAATTAATTTATTGATTAAGTTTTCTCAAAGCATCTCTAAAGCTAGACAATTGACAAACGTATAACATGACATTCTTTTTTCAACATTTTATTAGTCTGCTTAGCTGGGTATTCTATTTCCTCCACGTGGATTATTTTATACAAAAGGATTTCCAATACTTTTTCACAAAAAACAAAGCAGTTCTCTTTGATAAAGACACAAAAACGAACTGCTGTTAATTACGTGATCTAATAAAGTATAAATCTTCAATATAAATTTTCCGAACTGGAAGCTGTAATTATTTGTTTTGGTAATCCTTTTATTCAAACACGGATTATTCTGCTCGGCATTTATTTCCATATTGTATTTTTGAGCTAAAAAATAAAAGCACAGAGAGTTATTTACTTAAAATATTTCCTGGTATTGAATCGTAGGAGTATACACAGAAACAGTAGTTTTGATCTCGTATATTATGCACTTATGGCGATTTTTTGTCTACTCCTTATAACTGTTATAATTTAATTCATCAACTTTTGTGATACTGAACAAACTTTGCCAAACTTGCATGCTACATTATTATCGTGCTAATTTGTAGTGCACGTTTGTCGTACGTATCGAGCAACACCAGCTTAGCACGAAGTTGTCGTGCTAAATTTCTATCAATTAAACAATATCCAGCAGATGAAATGGCGTAAATTAAGTCAAATATAACATAACTGGGACCCCGTCCCGAACTTTTTCAGTTGAAAAAATAATCTGTCTTAAATAAATGTTCTGCAGATTTTTTTGTTTTAAAATATCATGGTATACATGTTATCATGGTATACTCGTACGCTTTTTGTTTCGTTTTTATGAGGTTTTGAAAGAAATTGATTCACTTTATCAAGGGAGATTCTCTTATCAAAAGAGACCAACCAACCTTTACTTCCCCGTGAACAATATAATCTTCCCATATATAACGTTGTACGTATGTCCACCAGTTTTGATGATGGGGATGGCATAATAAATTTTCATTGGAAATTGCAATTACTTATATTAGAAATGGGTATGTGCAAGGACCATGGGATTTCGAGAAATATTTCTGACTGTCCTGCTGCGGATCCAGTAAGAATCATACGGTAAATCATATTAGTTCGTCTTGATTTTACTTGGGGTCCAGTTCCACTGCATACATAAGACAAATTACACTTTCGCAGCAAAATTTTTGGAATACCGCCTTTAATTTTAATAGAATAAATATTGGCTCCAAAAATTACTCTTAAGATACAGAGTTCCTAAAAGGAGACGACTTTGAACAGACTTAAAGTGTGTCTGCACGCGTTTATCATTGGAAAAATAGGAATAGTTTGGTAAGATTCACCGGCAAATGCGAAGATGACACCTCTCTCAATGTGGCCTTAATCTTTTAGTTCGTTTAGAATCCACGGCTTCTATGTGCAAACAGTGGCTCATCGAGCATCCGTAATACATTATGCGGCAGACCTTTTGAAGACGCTATCCAAAAGGCCCATTTTTTTTCTTATGAAACGTACGGAGTCTTTCTGATGGGAGCCATTCAAAGTAGTTTGAACCTGGATCGGTCAGTTTTTCGACCACTAAGAAAAATTGCTGCAATCAAGTTTAAAAAATAAAAATAAATAACTACAAACACATCTTCAGAGTCTGCCTGTTGATTTTGGTTAAATTTATTAAACTTTTTTCAGTTCTATCGGGAATGCCGATAAACATTAATTTGCGTTCTGGTATCATAGATGAGTCGCTAATCGGTTACTAATCTAATTGCTTGATAGGAAACGTACTCATTCCGTAGGTTGCAATCATGTATTAATCTTGTCCGGAACATATAAACATGCAAAATAAACCCTCTTTCTTTATAATATTAGTACAGATAAAAAAATCTAAAAGGGTACCACGAAATGCATGCAAAATTACAGCTTTTAGAATCACGGATTAATATCTGCACTAATTGAATCCCAGTTATAATTCTTTTGAATAAAATTTCAATGCATTAACATTATGTGAGACTAAATGTTTCGCGATGTCCACGGGAAATTAGAATGTTATTTGTATTATCCTTTGCAGCTTGATATACATCTGTAGGTCATGGCGGTTCTTATGCTATCATCGTTATTGATTTTCATTTGTTTCATTTCCTGAGCATTCAGTTCATAAGGAACCTTCAACAAATTTAATAATGCAAGAGCCTGACAATCCGCACTTGTGTCTTCGTATATAACAAAAGATCAGTACGAAACATAAGCTGGTAGCGATACAAACTATTGGTTTTAAAAAATAGTATAAGTACATGTATGCATAATTTATAGGCAGTAAGAATGCACCTTTCATATAGTGAGAGAATTTTTCAAATAGCTGCAATGGTTCTGGAGATTACCTCAATCATATAAAAACATAAAAACCCGCCCTCTCTTTATAATATTAGTATAGATTGTTTTTATGTGTTAATGTAACGCGTGATATTTGTCTAATTTTTTGATGCAGGATCGTCCGGGACGGGCCCGAACACTCGTTCTTCTGGTTACCATTGGAACGCTCGGCCGATCGAGCTATTCAGCTCTGTCAGTCACGCACACACAGCGCAAGTTAAACTTATAAATTTCACCGAAAACCTAAGCCCCGGTGCTTTAAAACAGGTTTTTTTGACAAAAAAAGTTTAGACCGTGAGTCTAAGTTTCGTCATTAGCCTGCACGATAAGCTTTACAATGAGATTTAAATCAAAGAAATCGATCAAGAAATGAGGAAAAACTCGCATAGGAACAAAAAACAGGCTACATAAATAACATATAAGGATTGCGAGTACGGAACGATCGAGAGTTGTTTTTACGTACATAAGAACAAAACAGTACGAAACAGAAACAGGTAGCGAAGACAAACTATTGGTTTAAAAAAATAATATGAATACATGTATGCATAATTTACAGCCTATGTCACTCAGTAAGAATATACCTTTCATATAGCGAAAGAATTTTTTAAATAGTTGTAGTGGTTCTGGACATTACCTCGAACATATAAACATATGATCAAAAAGTGTTTTGTATTAAAATAAGCAAAATGAAAAATCAGCAGAAATGAAGCACACATTATGAAGGAACTGCAAATAGCTATTTCGAGACTGCACTAACCTATACTACAGAATCATCCGTACCTAACACTACACATAGATGTATGCAGACCTGGAGCCCCAGCACTCCCAAAGTTATTGATTTGAAATGGGAGCTAGGAGGACTTTGTAATCATGACAGATTTAACACGCACCAGCCACAATTAGCATACCGGAACCCGTGACTCTATAGTTACAAATCCAACGCCTTACTGGTCAGAACACTGTGTCAAGACAGTGAAATAAAGCGCCCAACAACAGCACGAAAATCATCATTCATGTATTTCTTGTTTAGTGTTAAGTACTCTTCTGCACTGCTAAAAAGGATCCACCTTCCTGTAATTCCATCATCCTGAGAAGTTGTCTTCGTTCACCAACAGAACTGCGCAAGCTTTTAACAAATGCTCTCACACTGCACATAACTAGGCTGGAAACCTACGGGAAATTTTCAAACTATCTGCAACCTTTAATTGTACTCCAATTTTGGAGATGGATGTACAAAATAAAGTTATCTCTAAATGTTACTTTTACGCAGCAACGTTAGAGGTCCAAAAGAAAACAGACATTTCTTTAAGTCTTATAATAATACATTAACGGTGAAGGCTTGAAAAAAGAAAAAAAAAAAGAATTGGCGTATGATCATTTACCAATTTTGGCAGTTCATAGAAGAACAAGAGTTACGGAGACTGTTCGCGAGCTTGTTAGATGAGTGTGGTTTTAAGTGAAAATATCGGTTACGTAGTAAAAATACGAGGGCAATTCGGTAAGTAACCTCCGAATCTCCGTAAATAAGACAAACCAGCACAGAGGAAAAACATTTATTTACATATCAAAGTACAACTCCTCTATTTTTCAACGTAGTCACCGCCATTATTTAGGCACCTGTCGTACCGTTTTACCAATTTATCAATTACATCTGCATAAAAAGCGGCCGCCTGCGATTTAAGCCAATGTGTCGCTTTTAAGTTCCTCGTCGTCAGCGATATCCTTTCCCCCAAGCCACCTCTTCATTGCAGTGAACAAATGGTAATCAGAAGGAGCCAAGTCTGGGCTACAGACGGCATTCCACTCCGTGATTCGTCATGGATGTCTGTTCTTCCATCCTTGAAAAAGTGTACCCACTGACGCACTACACCTTCACTCATAATGTTTGGGCCGTATACGGAGCACAATTCACGATGGGTATCCGCTGCTGACATTTTTTTGGCCAAAAGAAATCTTATCACTCCTCGCACCTCACATTTCGCGGGACTTTCTATGGCGGCACTAATTTTGTCACGCTATAACTAGCAAACGCTTGGTCCTACAACACTCTCACTCTCCCCCTGGAAGCTTACTGAATCACAGATTGCTCGTGCATTCGATTGAGGGAGCTCCGAACCGTACTTCCACCACCACGCCCGAACGCCGGTTACTTTCCGAACTGCCCTCGTATTTTTATAGTTTATAACTGTTTTTGATAGTATTTGCCTAGCGTTGCAAATATTTGTTACAAGTCATATACTATTTTTAAAGCACAGATGACTGGATAGTCACATTTCTACTCTTTCCTAAGATATGTATATTTTCAATACACCAGACAGCTCAGTTATCACATCCTGAGACTGCCGTTTCGTTCTTATTAGAACGCATCAGTCGGAAGTAGTGAATAACCGAGCTGGAGGTAGATGTCATCTCAATGAAGCTGAAAGTGGCAACAAACTGGTAGATAAACTGAATTTGTCTCACCAGCGAGTGTCCGCAGCATGGTGCGGTTCGACTCGAGAATTGAAAGCAAAGCTTGGGTATTTAGCAGTAAATTTACCTCTCCTAAGCTAGGGCTAAGGCAGAAAACTCACTTTATCTACCAGTTTATTGGCACTCTCAGCTTTAATGAGATGACATCTACCTCCAGCTTGGTTATTCACTAATCCTGACTGAGGAGTTCTAATAAGAACGAAACTGCAGTCTTAAGATGTGATATCCGGTCTGGTATATTGCATGCAGTGCTCTTGAAAAGACAGGAAGAAAGTGAGAGATCTTACTTCAAGCGAAACAGTTATTTAAAATACATAATACCCAAGGAAGAAAAATGTTTTTTGAATGTTACAAAGATAAGAGTTTTCATAGTAAAAACCCTTCTAAGTCATATAAATGCTGCTAAATCAATAAATATCTCAGTGTCAACTTTTAATAAATTTTTTAACAGTAATATGAAATACGAAATGGACTGTCGTTGTTTTTAAAATTTTTATTAGTCATTCCCAATCTCTGATCACGTGCGGAGAAAATTCAGAACTTTCCACTCGTCATGTGACAAGTGGTAGATTCAAAGGGTAATTTTAAATGAGCTTTTGATCAATCATTAGTTTGCGGACATAATGTATCAGTAACCCTTTTCTGATCCCCTTGCAGAAACCAAGAGCAGACTCTGATGTAACAACAAAATTTCTTTGACTTCCTTGCTTTCTTTAATTCTCTTATAACCCGCAGGGTCTCCTGTAACATCCAATTTAACCACCTAAATCAATCCAGAATTATATTACCACTTTTTGATTTTCTTGTAACAAAGAGGATAATTTCATCCCAGCTCAGTTTCAATGCAAATCAAGGTTGTGAATCAATTGTTAAAACTCTTCAGTTGCAAACCACCTTTAATCACCTAAGCAATCCAGACCAATATCCACCGCTATTGATTTTTTTTTTTTTTTTTGTAACGAAAAAAGCAGTCTCAGTCAATCTCAATCATCCTGCACATCAAGGTTGCATCATCCAATTAGAACGCTTCAGTTGCAAACAGAAACACCTGTAGATAATAAAAACAAAGCAATCCAGGGCAATATCACCGCTTTTGACTCCCCCCTTTTGTAACAAAAACAACTGTTTCAGCCCGTTTCACTGCCAAACGTTACGACCTTGAGGGTCACAGATCTGGACGAAATTCTGGATTTAGGTCAGTTTTTACTAGACATAAACCGAAGTAAAGGGGTTTGTTTGACTGCATAATCCATATTTCCACTGCAATTGGAGTCCAGAGCTGCTAGTTTGGCTTCAGAAAATCAATGATTTTTTTTTTGAAATTATTTTTTTTTTACCCTTATCTTGCCATCGCATTGCAGTATGAGCCAACTGAATGCATTCACAATATATAATAAAGCTCCCACCCCCTCCCCTCCTACGTCGTACTGACAAGAGACGTCAAATGTGTGGAGAGAGCAAATAGTGGACCATAGCTACAAACACGGATGAAAACGCCATTGCAATTTTAGAGTCCTGGAAAACAGTCTGGCTCAGACTATAAGACCTTGAGGGCCACGGATCAAAATAAAGTTCTAGATGGAAGTTAATTCGTTCTAGATGTGAGCCCAGGTAAAACGTTTGAGTACGACCGCTGCAATTTGGCTGCAAGGATATTCTAAATTTGAGTGCTTAGACTGCAGTTTGGCTGCAAAGATATCCTAAATTTGCTTGTTTGCGTGTAACTCTAGAGCTGCAATAGCGTTTTCTTTGGAATTTGAAGCGTTGGCACTATACTTGTCCTTTTAACACCTCTGGCGTATCTTGACAGCACAGTGTAGAGGAAGGGAACTGTATTCAATATTGTGAAGGCATTCAGTTGGGTCATACAGCAATGCAAAAGCAAGGAAAGGGTACAAAAAGTTTAATTTCAAAGAGGGAAACCTTTGCTTTTCTGGAGTCAAACTAGCAACTTCGGATCTCCATTGCAGCCGAACTAAAGCCTATGCAGTCAAATCACTTTATAAGGATTAATATCTAGTGCGAATTGACCTAAATCTAGAGTTTTGTCCCGATTCGGGACTCTCAAGATCGTGCCGTTTGGTAGTCAGTCATAGTGCAAGTCAAGGTTGCATGACAACAAA
Organism: Uloborus diversus; assembly: GCF_026930045.1. Taxonomy (NCBI): domain Eukaryota; kingdom Metazoa; phylum Arthropoda; class Arachnida; order Araneae; family Uloboridae; genus Uloborus; species Uloborus diversus. The sequence goes on from NC_072738.1 coordinate 96,912,075, forward strand.
ACTATATAACCATCAAAGCTATATAACCACCTTTGACTAACAACGCCTAAGCAATCCAGAGGACAACACCTCTTATGTCTCTCTTGTAACAAAAAGAGCAATTTCAATACGTCTCACAGTCTTAGGGCAAATCAAGGTTGACGCACATAGTAGAACTTTTCAGTAGCAAACAGATCTATATATCCACCTTTATTTAATGCTACCAAAACAATCCAGGCCAATAAAACCTCTTTTGATTCTGCTGTGACAGAAAGATCCATCTCAGCCTACCTTAGCCTATGTCATTTCTTTTCATTCTCTTACCACCACGAAAATATCACTTCATACAACTATGTTATGCTCTCCTGGAATATTTTCCGCCTTTCTCGTCTGATGAGCGAGTCGAATAATATCCACACGTGTATTTCTCTCAACAGGTGTTCTTTATTCATTTTATATCGCAGTCACAGTCAATGGCACTTCGAATGCATCTCTGGAGAATTTTGCAAACATCTTCCCCACTTACAGAAACCACTTTCATCATCATAAACTCATCGATAAAAGTATTCAGTGTGTTCTGGAGTACTTCTATAAATAGAATAATGGCCTGGGGATGCAGAAAGTTATAAACGAAACAAGTGGTTTGACGGCATCACGTGAATTATCTGAATTCTTTCTGACGTATCGGTCATTTCTAATATAACTTTTATTAAACCTACATAAGAAAGAGAAACGTGAAATTGCTATGAATTCAGTAAAATAGTTGAGAACTCAAAGAATTGAGATAAACGTTATTTTTCGGCGTTGTGTTCAAAAACTCAAAAAACATTTGATTTTACTTTTGTCTTTGTTTCTGCTCCACTGTCTACTTTTAAATGTATAATACAGTGTGTGTCACAATTTTTTGAAAGGCTTATGAAAATAAACATCGTACTGATACAGCAACAAAGTTGACTTTACTGAGGAAAGAAACTATACAAGTTTCACGTGCAATGTGCTAGACAGCCTGAGTATCACATTCACAGACTGCAGTTTCGTACTTTGTGGAACCCTTCAGTCTGGATTTCAATGAGATGACATCTGCTTCCAGCTCGGTTATTCACCAATCCAGACTGAAGTGTTATAATAACAACGAAAACTGCAGTCTCTGGATGTGATAACCGGACTGTCTGGTATATTGCATGCGGTTCTGCCCTAGCTCTGGCTTGGGATGGTAACTTACTGCTATATACAAGTTCCGTTTCACAAACGTTCGATACGTGAACCTTTCGTAACAAGACAGATATCAAGACGAAAGTCCTAATCTTGTTTCTCTCGCTGTAACATATCACAAAATATGGTAGCCAATGCGGTTGAGATCCTTTGATGTAAATCTTGTAAACTTAATAGCGTAGGGGGCACGAACACACAATCATTGATGTAGCCTCATAAGAAAATCGCACGGAGTTAGGTCCGGAGAGCGCGGTGGTCACGGAAAATGGCGATTGTCGTCATCATAGCTTTGTCCAATCCAATGACCAGGAAGCTTTTTTATTAAGGAAATGGGGATTTTATGTCAGACAATGAAAGGTTGCCCCATCTTGTCGGAAAATAAACGACCATTGATGGTAACATGTTACAACGATTGAAACAAGAATTAGACTTTAAACGTGATAGCTGTCACACAACGAAAGATTCACATATAGAACATTTGTAAAACGATTCTGTGAAAAATATCAGTCATTGCATTTTTTTTCGGAAGTGTGCATTAGGGTGGGCCGAAAAAAAGAATTTTGAGAATCAACTTCTAATAGCAAAAAAAAGTTGTGTATTGCCATCCTAAATATGAGAAAAATAATGAAAAAATAATAATTTTATGTCTTCAGATCGCGTATTGGTAGCAAAGTTTGAAGAAAAGATAAAAAATGGTCATTTTTCAAATGTTTTTATAAAAATCCAAATGTTCAAAATTTTTGTTCTAACACCATTTACATGCTTCTTTTTAATACTTTCTTCATATATCTTTGAAAATATTTTCATTTCTTTGCAGTTTTTAGTTCGCTCATAAACCGCAAAGTTATGTGAAATTTACCAAAAATTAACGTTTTTGCTTACTTTGCACATTGCAGTACTTCTTTTAGATCCCAGTTATGTTTTTTTTTTCTTTTTTACAATAAATGTGCATTAAAGAGCTCTTGCTGGAAATGCAATTGTATTTTATTGCATTAACAACCCAGAACCCAGCATAAGTAGATGGTTGCGCTTTGTGTTCCTCCCTGCTTTTCCCAAGAGTAGTTTTGTGCAGGTCGTATATATTTGTAAAGTAACTAACATTCACAATAACAATATGATTTTAAACAATTTTCTACGTTTTGAACAAAATTTGAATTTGAACTTACGACTCAGTTTTGGTATTGATCTTTCCGAATAAAAAGTTTTTAGATAAATCCATCTCTTGCGTCTAATACCTCAAATGAATTTCTACAGATTCACTGACCATTTCTACAATCCTTTTATCTGCCCGAGTGCGATATGGGAATTTTAAAAATACATACTTAAGCAATGTATAGTTTCTGTACACATCATCACTGAAGTGCAGGAAAATAAATAAGTTGATCGATTAATCAACTGTTATATTTCGAAGCTTCAAATCTTAATATTGGTGGATGAAATTCTCTCATAGAAGAGTTTCGTGATGGGTAATCTTTTGCATTGTGATATTGTAATCCAATTCCTTTATGTTTTGCCTCTTGTCCACTGCCATGATCAATAACAATTTCTCAAAAAAAGCAAAGTAAGGATTTCTTTGAACCACCAGATCCATGATATTCAAAGGATCATCGAGAACCAGACTTGTAGATTTTGTAACATTAAATGGGTGTACGGGTTCATGTTTCACGGACGTTCGTTCTTTTCTTTAAATTATAATTTTATCGAACTATAGATGCATAATTTTTAAAGATGTAATTTACAAATGTCGTCATTCTGTTAGTAGAAAAATATACAGACCCAGTACTCCGTTAGCACTTGTTAACGAAGGCTTATGACTGAAAGGTCTTGGTTTTGGGAGATCTAGCTCAATATCACACTTCCATTTCTGAATTACATTAACAATATACTTTTGCTCGCTTATTAAGTCAGTTTAAAATTTTCGATTTCTTCCGACCGAGTTCTGTCTAAGTTAATTGTATATAATTATACAAAAATAGTTGAAGCTTTACCCATAATTCAGTTTTTGTTCCTCTTTTACACTCCGGCTGTTGAAAGGGTTATTTGACTATTTAGTGAGTCAGTAGTTTGGGTATTTTGGGATGAGACATGATATGGATTAATGGGGGAAACTTTAGACTCACGATCATCAATGCAAAAATTGAGTCACAATTCCAAGTTCAAACCTTGATCGAAACTTAGAAACGTGTTTAAAATAATATAGTTATTGTGAATGTTTTTTTTCTTTTTTTACAAATGTATAAGTTCTGTAAATAACTAAACTTCCTGGAAATGGCAGGGTGGGAAACAAGGTTCAACCACCTACTTGTGGTAGGTTCTGGGTAAATTGCAGTAAAATATAGTTGTATTTCCAACAAAGAGTTGTATATTGCACATTTATTGTAAAACATTATAACTGGAATCTAAAAGAAGAAATACCGCAATGTGCAAAATAAGCTAAAAACACCGATTGTTTATTAATTTCCCGAAACTTTGCGGCTTATGCGCGAACTAAAAACTGTAAAGGAATGTAAATATTTTCAAAGATATATGAAGAAAGTATTAAAATGAAGCATGTAAATGGTATTAGAAGAAAAGTTTCGAACATTTGAATTTTTATAAAAAATATTTGAAAATTGACAAATTTTTTACCTTTTTTCAAATTTTGCTGCCAATGCGCGATCTGAAGACATAAATATTAATTTTTTTTCGTTATTTTTCCCATGTTTATGATGACAATACACAACTTTTTTTTGCTATTAGAAGTTGCTCCTCGAAAATTTCCTTTTTTCGGCCCACCCGTCGTACATGTTATACGAAGAAGGCGTTTACAATCGAATTGAGAAGTAAAGCTGTAAACAGCTATGTGTTGAAAATGCTTTGAAAATTGCTTTTAAATTGTTAATTTCAACATGGGCGGATTAATGGGGGCAGAGGGGGGCAATGCCCGCCCCCCCCCCAGTTTTGGGAGGACTTCATGTAGTAACACATCTTCCAAAAGTTAAAAATATGTATATATCATTATTTTTTCTTTTTTGAATAGTTCAGAAAGGCATGGGTGGATTTATAGGGGGTATAGGGGGCAATGCCCCCCAGTTTTGGGAGGACTTTATATAGTAACAACACATCTTCCAAAATCTTAAAACAAAAAAATCATGACTTTTTCTTTTTTGAATAGTTTAATGAAAATGAAGAGAAAACCGAATGTCCTTTTCTGATGGGAGAAAAGAAAAGGAAAAAAAAAACGAACATTAAATATTCAATATAGTACAGCTGTCACTGGGGTGCTGAAAATGTGTCTAAATTCACTATTTTGGACTGAAAACCATTTGGGCAAGTATATGAATGAAAATATAGGCTAAATGAGCTATACATTAAGCTGCAACATTTATAATAATTCACGATTATTTTAACAAATTAGAACCTAAAGCAAAGGGAAAAAAACTCCCCCCACCCCCATTCACGCTAGCAGAACGATCTACTCGTTATAATTTGTGTCCACATTTAAAGTATATTTGTGCATAATATGTATGTTCTTAGTAGATTAATTGGCCTTTTGAGAAATTCCATAAAACAGTTTTTTCCTTTTCTCCCCTCTCCCCCTCTCTCTCCCCCTTTCCCTCTCTCTCAAAAAGAGAGAGAGAGAAAATAAATACTATCGCAAACTGAATAAATTTCAGTTATCTGAGTGTTTTGATTAAATGAATCTTTTTACTTAGAGGGAGAGTACAATTTTACTTACTTTATAAATACTGTTTAAAAAGTAAGGTAAGTCATAATCATCTGAGTCTAAGTGAATCAGTCCTTGTCATTATGGAAATCTAATTAATTGAGTCATTAAAAGTTTTGGAAAAATTTGCTGAAATTTTATAAAAGTCTATAAAAGCCTAACAAAGATTGGTAAAATCGTAAAAATCCTTTAACCGTAAAAACTGACGAATTTTCGTACAAATTACAAAAAATCAAGCAAAAATTTGCAGGTAAGAGTGAATTACAGATGGGACCGAATTTGCCTATAAGATAAACAAGCTATTGCTTAGGGCCCCTGCTTTGAAGTGGGTCCCTAACTCCCAAACAAATTCATGATTCGTTCCTTAAAAAATGGAAATTGCTTGAAAAAACTAATTTCATTTTTAAGTGCTTGAAAACCTTGAATATTTGAAAACGTGTGGCTACAAACCTTAAATTTTAAAATTTCTAACAAATGGTAGAGGGGGAGGAATGCCAAAATATGTCAAATTCAGCTCCTTGCCACATCGTACATTAAAAATGTAAAAATCATGGTCCTTACGTTGGTAACATATTATTTCAAATAAATTTTTGTGACTCACATATTTCATATCTTGCTATTTATTCAATCCCGAATGCAGTATTTTGGAAATTCTTTTGTATTGATTGCTTTTATCTTACTTCTTCTGCATATTGTCTATCTGTTTAGAACAGAAAAAAAATACACACTACTTCTATTTCTATAGCTATTTCTCACAAAGTTAGAACAGGACTGTAAAAATTTACAATCAAGTACTAAAATATCAGAGACTGGAAAGTACAAATGGCAGTGGCGCCGACTCCATGGGGCCTGAGGGGGCCCGAGCCCCCTCAAAAATATTTTTGAGGGGGCAGAGCCCCCCCAATAAATCAAAAAAATTATTAATTACATTATGCTTTTTAAACTCATAAATTTATCTTTTATTTTCCTTATTTGAAGATAGTTTACCTTGTAAAATACATTCAGTAATGAGTTAAAACAAATAATTATTACGGTTGTGTAAGCAGGTTAACTGAAAACGAGTGGTGTGAATAATGATAGTGTAACAGTGCTGCGACTACTGTAAAAATTTGTCATAGTGCGCGAATTACGGGTCAAGTCTGTTGCCGGTGGGCAGCGCTGCGGCGCGCTCACCTAAGTGTTGCTGACCCGGAAAAAATATATGAGAGCATGATTTGTATATAAAATGGGAGGCGTGATAATTTTGAATACTTTTAGGAATTGTGTTTAAAAGAAAACCTTCACAAAATGATTATCCTTCCCTTCCTCGGAATCGACGTATACCAAAGAAGTGAAAACAACGAAGGCAGCTCACCGCACACTTTCAAAATCCAAAAGGAATACAGTTGACTCCAGCTACTTTTGCGAAATGGCTATAACTAACGCGATTTTTTCTCCAGTATTCAGACCTAACGCGAATTCCGCACCCGCAACACGAAAATTCTCGGGATGGAATCGTGGTGTGTTCGTATCGGCTTTGGCTACTATTTTTTTTTTTTTTTTCATGGATGGATCTTTTTCCTTTTAGCATCGCTGAGAGTGGAAGTTCCTTTTTCATTTTAAATGCGAAAGTTAATGAAATATAATGACACCTAAGAGCGCTGTTTCATTTAAAGTTTGTGAAGATAAAAGGAGAAAGTTTCTGACAATTAAAGAAAAGCTAGAGCTTCTTCAAAAGCTGAAGCTCAACTAAAAAATGCGTTGAAGGTAGCACGAGAATTAGATATGAGTGAATCTTCCATACATACAATTACAAGTCAAGAAAAGGAAATCCGTAAAAATTCACCGAGTAGTGTCTTAGTAAAATGCAAATATTTATGAAAATGGAAACTGCTCATGTATTGTGTACAAATATCATTAATTTATCGACTGTTCAGTACAACTAAAGATGCATTTGCTTTTCTTACTATATACTGTGCTTACCGTATACCGGTTTATTTTTTCTTTCTTTCCCATTGATCATTGATTTTGTACATCGTAGCAGTATTTTATGTTGAATAAAACGGTATTTTTAAAAAACAAGTAACATTCAGTTCTTTATGTAAGAAACAGGAATGTAAAGTTAGAGTAGAGTTAAGAGATGGTTTTTAACAGTTTGACGGGGTGTTTACAAGTGTCTAAAACGTTTATAAAAAATTTTACACATACCTTTTTCCACAACGCAAAATTTCGACTTACGCGAGGGGTCTTGGAATGCATCCCTCGCGTAGGTCGGGACTCGAGTGTACTACAAGGCAATATACATTGAGGTTTGTAAAATGGTGCAATTTTGCATTGTTGGGCGATTTACATGAACTGGACGCACACAGGTCATTGCAGTTGAACAAGAGTGCTTGCTTTTATTAAACAAAGGTGAAACATTTTGAAAAATCAACTGAGTTTTTCAAAAGTGACCTAGACATTGAGAGACTGCGTTTACGCTTGAATATGTTAGCCGATATCACTAATGAAAAAACAACTGGTCTTAAAAAGCATGCTTAAATTAAATTACCTTTTTACAAAAATACTGTGTGTGTTCGTATTTATTTTTTCCTTTTTTCAAAGCCAAAAAATATGTGTCGGGCTTGTCGACTTTTCGGGGTTCTATTGTTGATTATATGACTTTAAAATGCTTTAAAAAAACTTTAAAACTCACTATTTTTCATCTCAGATTTAGAAAATTTCCTGCGGCATGCCCCCTTCCCGCAATATTTTTTAAGTCGGAGTTTCTGGGAGTGCCCTTCAATGCAAGTCAAGCGCCGTACCTTTTCCATGCCTAGCTACGGCACTGCATGACTCCCCATAAAATAGAACAAAAAAAAATGTCTCTTACTAAGACAAGTGGCATGATCTAGTTGAACCAGAAAAATTTGTATACCAATTTTTGGATTGTTTTACTTTGAAAACGCCATGTCACATACTGTTTGTTTGTTTAAATTATACACACCAGAAAGTGTGTAAATTGGCATTTTCAAGGCACAAAAAATGACCTTTCTTTGGGGGGGGGTAACCTCCGCGGGGTTACATAACCCCATAAACCCCCGGTGATGTCTGGCCCAGCCCCCTCAATAATTTTTCCAAGTCGGCGCCCCTGACAAATGGAGTGCATTAAATAATTTTATTTATTCTAGAGTCCTTGAAAATAATTAGATAAGTCTTTGAAAATCCTAAGCAAAATGGGCTCCAATTACTTCTACTGCGTATTGTTAATCTGCTTAGCCAGGAAAAAAAATGTTACACTACCTCTATTCCTTTTCTCAATTCCTTTTCGTTTTCTTCACTACTTATAATTAAAAAAAGGTTGTTGTAATGAGAAATCTATAGTTTATTTTTTCTTTCAAAATGGCTGTTTCTTACAAAGTTTGAACAATACTGTACAACTGTATAATCTATTTATCAATTTCTATGTCTATCCAGTTAACCTTTATAAGGCTTCAAAATGCAGAATTTTACATTCATTTTACAAAATTTTCTCCGGGGGAGAAGCCCCTGGCCCCCTAAAATTGGAGATATTCTATTTCCCACTTAAAAGGATCCCTGCTTCACTCTCTTGATACCAACTCCCTCTCTTAAGGTGAATTCAAAAAGGACAGCGTGAAAACACACATTAATGAAAACGACACACAAAAAAGAAAAGCATGGACTTATGCAGCACAGGAAACAGACAAAAACATGGGAGTGGGGGAAATAAAAATGTTGCTAAAAAAATCCTGCTCCCCCCCCCGGGAACTCAGTCCTAAATCCGCCTATGAATTTGAACCGAGGAAAATCTCAAAAACCTGGATTATTTTCAAAGTTTTCCAAGTTTCAAGTCCATTATTCGCAATTCTCTGCCTTTTTAAGTTTAACCATAAAGTTATTTGTTAATTTTGTTATGAATTTTATATTATGGAGCAACCACAAATTGCTTATAATCCTCACTTGAACAAATTGGTGGTATTTGTTTTATGTTTTTGTTTTTTTAGATTACCATGACGACGGTTGTTTTTAAATAAATGTTCAGAGAGCGAAATTTTCGTCGTCATAGTTAAAAATAGTCTGCGGCTTGATTTGAATAAAAAAAATTTCATGGCAGCCTTAGCAATAAAAAAAGGTTGTTTTGTGTGTAAAAATGTGTTTTTCAGAAAATACACCTATATAGATGAAATTAAACAGCAAAACTTCATCTAAATACAAATTTTCCAGATTACTAATCCCCATCATTTAATATTGATACCAACCACCCTACCCACCCAAAGCAAAGCAAGCATAATAAACGTATTGTAATAAAATAAAAAACAATGTTATTGAAACAAAAATCAATGAGAAATATTGTGTAATTAGAATGTTTTTGCAACTCTGTTTTGAAAGCGTTGATTGATTTTCTTTTCTCTGTTCAGAGACAAACGTTTTATTTCTAAAGCTTTACGCTCAAAATACTAGCAATTAGTAAGTGATGATGAGATTTTATGTTTTCAAAATTTTTTCACCATTCCTAGTTTCGGTAAAAGCCAAATCTTTGTCTGGAAGTGCAACATTGAAAAGATGCAATCAAAAGAAAAATCTTTAAATATATGATTCTAAATTTAGCTTCAGAACAGAGAAAATTGCTGGCATTCTTATTGTATCCCATTAATTGCTTTCCCTTTTGTTATTTTAATAGGAATCGTAAAAGGCAAATGACGACCTTTTTGTTTCTATACTTTTTTCTAATTCCAGTTTAAATTCGCAATGAAAATTATTTGTCTTATATGTTTCTGTTAAAATCGTTTTCAACAAAGGTTCTATTGAGCAAGCAACAATAAGAACACTGAAGTGTTCAACATAAAATAAGGAACAATGGAAAATTTCAAATTAAGTATTTATTGACGATTTGTGTTTCAGGAAAAACAGCGACGGTGATTTAAAGATGCTCTAAGAGTTTTGTTGCATCAAGAAAGATTAATTACGTTATAGTCGTTCAGAGTAATTTTGAGCCTCAATTTCTGTATTTTTAACTGCTCTACTCATATTTTAATATTCTTCTCATGTTTGTTGGTATAAAACGAAAGAAATGTTCCTTAACTATTGTAGAAATCCATTTAAGATAAATTATTAGTGCACAGTGCTGGTTTAAAAAAAAACTGCATCATCCTCGCATTTTCACAATAATGGGATTATGTGAGAAGTTTTGGTCGACCGACTAACGATGAATGTATGCGAAACTCTGCAAAACTTATGAAATAAACATGCAGGAATCCGATAATTGTTTACGTAGATCGGGGCTGTTTCCGGGCCAAGGCAAGCGGCTGACCCCATGCTCATTTTTCCATTTCTGAACCTGCGTGTGAGTTTAGAGAGGAAAAATACTTTACTCCATTTCAATTTACGTTTAATTAATGGCAGGATAAAGGTTTTTAAATTGTTACTTACCAGTTTTGCCCTATGGCACGGAGCAGAATCATCCTGGAAAATGACGTTTGGAACTGAAGTAAAGTGATTCCGGAGAGTAGGAAGCAATTTCTCCTCCAAAATGCCAATACACACATGAGCGTTTACTGTTCCTTGCACAAAGTGAAGCTCACCAACTCCTTGATCAGAAATACATCCCCAAATCATCTGGGATACGGGATGCTTGACTGTGTGTTGAATGCAGTCGGGATGATATTCCTCTCTTTTGCAGCGCGGGTGATGCATTTCTTTTTTTTATTTTTTATTTTTTACCACCACTGTAGTTCAAAGCTCTCCTGGTCATTCGGGTTTATGCTCCGTTATACAGAAAGTGAAATAAATAGTTTTTCGAATCTGCTCCAAATGTGTTCTGCTCAGAATAGTTGTAAAGTTTAAACTAGGGACAGTTGTCCGTCATTGTACCGTCCTTTTTTCCTGAGATTTGATAACTCTAGAAAAGTAGACTGAAGCCCAAGAAGGCTATGATTCGTTTCATTAGGACTCTTGTGTCTTTATTAAGATACCGAAGGATCGGACGGAGGATTGATCCTGTGCTGCATGTGCTGCACATATGTGCACGAACTGTGTGCAGGAGTGACCAAAAAACCAGAAAATAACAAATTACCTGTACCCCGAAGGTACTTATTAAACTTGACATTGAAGCAAACATATAGAGTTTTTGATAATGTTTAAGTTTGTCAACTGTGGTTAATATTTTTATAGTGACATTGATGAGTTTTTCAAATTTCTTCAGTTTGATAGTATTTTTAGCGTTTTTTCGGAGTTGGTCTTATATTAGGGACCCGTGTTCCAAAAAAAGACCAAATTTTCTTTCATTGCTAAAACAGATGGAAAACATAATTGAAACTTTTTACATGAATTTGTTTTCTTATATTTTGTGAGTCATGTGACGAATGTGCAAAATTTGAAGTCAATTGAATCATAAATGGGCAAAATACGATATACTAAGCCGTGAATCTTAGGGTGTCCATATTTGGTGCAGTTACCTTAATAAAATTTTAATCCGGGTGCTCTTAAAACATAAAAACACAAGTGCAAGTGATTAAAGTTCCAAAAATAGTTATGAGAAATTGTCCATGTTCAATAAAATAAAACAGCTTTCCTTGACACAAGGAACAAAACTTAATTCTTCTAAGTCAAAATGAGTGCAGAACATGTAACCATGCGATGTCGACAACAAACTGTTCTTTAATGACTTTTTAAAATATGGTTCTTTGAAAAGAAAAATGGAAGCCCACTAATGACATGTTGATAGTTTATGGAGAATAACGGAAAGAAAAATAATCTTTTAAGTGAAAATCCTTTTAAAGAACAGTCACTACGTTCTAATTAAGATTTTTTTTCTTTGCTTGTTGAGGCTGTTAATATGATGTAAACCACACAACACAATTTATGCTTTAAGGTAAATTTGGAGTTGTTTTTTTAATTCTTCCTCGCCATTTTAATTTGGCTTTTAAGTTTGATGCATCTTACTTGAGTTGTCTTTAGAAATTAGGTTTAAGTCTTTAAGCTTACCTACTCATGTTTATTTTTTTAAACGATAAACGGCAAAATCTTTTTAATCTGAACTTTTATTTTAAAAGTCAGTTGCAATAACAAAAGGATAGTATTAAATTGTTTTTTAGAAAAAAAAAAAGTGCTGGGGGGGGCTGGAGCTCGATTTAAGTTTTTTTTTTTTTTTTTTTTTTGAGGGGGAAGGGTTAGTCAAGATATGGGAGTATACATTATTATTACGTAGTTACACAACGAATGCTCAGTCAAGATTGGAAACACATTTGGAACATTCAACAAAAGTGCTTCATTTCTCTGAATGTGCACTAAAATGAGTTCCAAATGTGCTCAGTTTCAAAGAAAGTTCTCGAAATATGCTCCAAAATCTTTTCCGAATGGTGTCAAAAAAATTTCCCACTAATTCAGATAGACTCGTCTTAAGTGGACACTTGCCAACATTTTATCCGAACTCTCACTTAAAAAATCAGTTGCAATAAGAGAGAGATAGTATCATTTTTTTTAAGGTTTTCGCAGGAGTTCGATTAATTTTAGGGGGATAATAAAAACACTGGGATTTTAACTAAACGATGAGAGTTTCTAACTAATGAAGTAATTCACATTACAAACATTATCCATTCATTTGGGGAATGAATGAAATGAAAATTTAGCCCGAAATTTGATGGAATAGTTCTTCGTGATAACAATACTACCGTGCTAAACACAAAAGCCGTATCTGTACTTTTTGTCAAAATTGAGTTATTGTCACGAGGGTGTTCTTTGTAACATATTTTACCTGTATACAATGTTTTATGGTCATTTTTGAAGTGGACGTTTTTGTGGGAAATATTTTTGAAAAAACTCTGAAAAAGTGGAACCGGTATCAAATATATGGGTGCGTAAGAACTTAAAGAGTAGTTTCTCGTTTTGCACTCAGATAGAGATACAATTTTTGCAAAATACTTCCTTTACTTCGCACAAATAAAAATAAAGTTAACAATTCAGTTCAAAGCTCCAACTATGTATCTGCCAACAACTACAGCATCTTCTAAAATGTATTGAATCTCGGCAATTCTCTAAGACAGCGCTGAAACCTTGTGTCCAACAGCATTCCAAGGCTTCTTGTTATTCAGCATTAATTAAAATTCTACTTGAAACGACCTAATTCCGGGAAGAATGTGGGGATAATTTACAGAGTGCGAATAAACTACTTGGTTCGTTCATCACTTTCTACCTCCTGAGGTCATTATTCCATTCATTGAAGAATTCCCGAACACGCCGAATAGTTTTGCTGATAAATTTATGGTGATGCGAGTGGTGTCTGCATCAGAGAAATATATTTGGGATATGCTCCAGAGGTACATTCAAACTATCATTGGTTGTGAATGCGAGGTGAAATATGAGTAACGAGCACCTGTTGAGAGGGATGAGCCAAATCATTCTCCTGTTCTTGATGGTTTTCAAAATGCGAGATTCTCTCGATGGAGGACAAGAGGAAGAGGAGATATTATATCACACTGGAGAAATATTTGAGTATTGTAGGTATAAACTACTGGACGACTTTGGAGCAATTGTTTCGAACCAACGTTTTACAGAAAATTACACTGTTGAAATCATCTGCTTGGAAATAAAAACAATTATCTTCTCATTTTTTCAAAGTAGTTTTGAAGTAGAAATAAGTAAATGTCAAATTTAAATTCAAGTAAGCAGACCATCTCAAAAATAACTCAGCGCAGAAAGGAAAGCGGGAGTTGAATTTCTCAGTTTCTCACTGCAGACTTCTCGCTGCTATGAAAAATGTTTTTAACTCCCAGTTTAAAGATTAACTGAGCGTATTTATAAAGGATATCTCGGTTCCAGTTCGATTACGGTCCGTTTAAGTTCCCAAAAGGAGCGAATAAGTCCATGGACTACTAAGTTTTGCAAGGCGAACAAAATACCATACTCACGAATGGTACAACATGTGCTTATTTTTGAGACATTCTTATTATCAAACCAATTCGACATGTTCTCATTTTTGAAACAGCCCTATTCTCAGCAGTGATACCGTCTGCTTATTTTTGAGTAGAGCGGTTTTTCAAAAATGAGAACATGGTAAATCGTTTTTGAGAAGAGGGTACATTTCAAAAGTAAGAACTCTCTAAGCTTTTCAATTCTAAGCCAAATTGTCTCGTAGACATTTTGAGTAAGTGATGTTCTCAAAAATAAGCAATTTTGTCTGAATTTTAAGAAATCTGTCTTAACAGTGTAATGTTTCATTCATTTGTAACTATCTTTGATCCTATATTTTGAGAACAATTTCCGGAATATTACCAACAATTGATAAAATGGGTAGAAATATGTAAGTTTTATTAACGAAGTCAGGCCTAAGTCCATCAGGATTATTCATTCGATTAATCAGAAAAGCACTGAATTTTCAGATTTAATATGCAGGGGGTCCAGAAATGACTCCCTTTCAAAATTAAATGTCTCGAAATCAAAGGCCGATATTGGAATAAAATAAACGGTATGTTTATTGTGAAACCCCCATAAAAGTCATGTAGAAACTTGGAGATTAGAACAAAGATTGCCAACAGTGGACGCTGCACGATGTAATTGCAATAGAAGTCCCCATTAATAGTGCTGCAAAGGGGTTGGACGATAATTTCTAGCGTAAATGTAGGTACCTCTTAGAGGCATAACTACTGCTGAAGCGCCTGACCCCTTCGCAGCACCATTTATGGGGTTTCTATTTCAACTACAGCAGGCAACGCCCCCTGTAAGCAATTTTTGTTACTAATGTCTAAGTTTCTGAACATGATTTTTACGAGTTTTACAACACACATACCGTTTATTTTATTCCAATATCGGCCTTTGTTTTCGAGATATTTAATTTTGAAATCAGGGAGTCCTCTCTTGAATACCCTGTAAATTTGACAAAAATTCAGGACTTATTTTCCGGATAGTAGATATGGTATAGATAAGTTCCTCAATTGATGGTTATCAGAACAATTTTAGTGGTCCGTGAAATTATTTAGGTTTACGGCGAAGTTTAGAGGTTATTAAGGGTTTAGGTAGGTAACTGTTAAATGAAGTGATATTTTAAATAACCTAATGCATCTTTTGGTAGTGCACTTATTTTAATATGAATATTTTAATAAAAGTTTTTGAATGAAATATGTGTTCGTTTTCTTGCTGGAATGTCTCTGGCCATCACATTCTTTCACTAAAGTCTGCTTGGGTCCTGAGGTAGGTAGGTTGGAATAGAATGTTCTATACTGTCTGGGGCAGGTAAACGGCAGCATCTGCAGAAATGAGTTTTCAAGATATCTGAAGAAACGCGCTTTGGATTTAATACTAACAATAGGGAAATTTTGAAATTAGACATTTATTTCGTGCTTTGTTCTCCAGTTGAAACTAAATAAGCAAGCTTGTACAAAAAACCTGACGTACAGTTTATGCCAAATATGCAATAAATTGAAAAATGAAAAAAAAAAAATTCAGTTACTGCCCAGGGCAGTACAGTTCATGTGATTTGTCAGCAGCGCATCATGGTGCTGTCTATAGACAGTAGGCAGAATAGAACGTCAATAGGCGTAGAAAGGAAGAGCTGCGGTGAAATCTTATTACCGCAAATATATACAACGAAATACCTTTTTCAATGAAATAAATGTTCATTCCTGTTTTAGCTGCCATTAAATTGTTTGTTAATTGTAAATTCCATTACAATTAATTGTAAATTCCATTACAACAAAATTCAGTTATAATAAGCAAAAATGGGGGTGTTTCCTTCAGTCAAAAGTAGTACTTTTTGTCACTGAAATTGATAGAATAAGCAAAAAAATTACATGAATCCAGAAAATACATTCATTTTCTAATCAGCTATTTTTTAATTAATTTTTTTAAATGTCCGATTTTTCGAACAAGGCGTGGTCTTGATGACGTCACAAATGATGCACCTTGGCGCATATTTCTACCATGTTTCCACGTTATGATAATCAAGAAGAGAATTAAAATTGCGTTCTACGCTTGCTATCAACCATATCATTGCCAATACACGTTAGTTAAGATGCGAATTAAATATATTTCTATGTGAATGGCAACACTGAATGACATTTCATCATTTTTGATGTCATCGGACAGAAGCGGAAAACATTGAAAGCGCATAGATTTAAGTAATTTTTTATTATTTTAAACTTAAACAAATTATTTAAAAATATTCAGACCCTATGTTTTTAAGTATACTCTTTCAGAAAAAAATACTTTTAAAATTTTGTAAACGACCCCGTTGCAGTTCCTCGAAATTCATTGTAACGTGGTTCAACTGTATCATACTCTACGTGACATCATCCAGATACTAACAGCATTTTAAGCTCGAGTGAAATGAAGTCTAAACGATCTTTACCTTCAAAGAAGTGTCAGATTCGAAGAATGTTAGAAGGAGCTATTGTGCTTTACTCGCTCAGCTGAAGCGAATCGAGTTAAATTATTGTACATAAAACACCTCTTACACTTTTATTCTTATAAATGACCGTTAACTTTCAAAGTAATCCTATTGTGTCCATCTGTACATACAGCAGTAAAAAGTACAATAAAGTTTCACTCTGAGTCATCTACATTGCATCGTTAGCCTTATATAAAAAGAACCTGTGAAGAAATTTATGATTTTTTTTCTCAACTTTAGAGTATGGTTCAAAACTAAAAAGAGATCATGTCCGCACAGAATATCACTGTAAAAACGGTTCAGAAACGTTCCTGGAAAATAATGGACAGCTTAAGTGTCTAATTTCTGCCAGTAACATATCTTTCAAAAACCAGGAACGTTTTTCGCTAAGAGTCAGTTACTTTTCTAAATTTATCCTTGAATCAATCTGAAAAATTGAAAAATCTCTCCGGTGAAGCCAGTCTTGACCCTTTTAAGGAAATTCGGTAGTTTTACTGAAATTGATAAGAACCTTCCTGGGTTACTGAGGAAGCCCCAAAAGCATCAACTCAACCATAGCTAAGACAGAATTGCAAGACAGTACCAATCTTCTCACTTCATCTCTTCACTCCAATCTTCTCAAGGCTGCAGAATCCCAAGACTTGTTCGCTCTTATTTGGAGCTTAGTCAATTTTCACGGGCCGTAATAGTACTAAAGCCGATATACTTATTAAACACGCTCTGTCATTCTTTAAACCAGTAGCTAAAAATATTTTTCGCAACAGATAAAAGTTTGTATTCGTGCAACTTGTAGCAATTCGGGAAACTTTTTTGGAAAGATAGTTGATTTTACAAGGAAATCGATGAAAACCCATGAAATTTCTAAACGTTCCACGGAAATAATCAGTGACGTTCCGGAATTTTTTCAGTGAACTATCGAAACTAGAAATTGCACATTAAATCCTGCGAGTTTATTACACTGAAATTTTTGCCTTGTTAATGCACTTAATTAAAAGCACTTCGTTTTCAACGCTTCATCAGGCTAAGAGAGGTAGTTGATTTATTTTTGTATGATAAAAAGTATTGGAAATTACTTTGCCTGAAAGTAAGAAGCTTCTTAAAACACTGGTTTATTCAATATTTTCAAAAGACAAAAAAAAAAGTAGCGTCATTATATAAGTATGCTAATTACGAGTAACAAATACATTGAAATAATTTAATCTGTATATTGATCAATGAGACGAGTTAATTAATATAATTGTAGGATTTATATAACTTGGTCGTGGTTTTATTTAAACCCTATCAATTTGCTGAATTGTCGGTTAATGAAGCGGAATTTACAAAATTTGCATTTCATTTATTAAAAGATTAATATAATTAAATGTTTCGATAATTGAAATGAAGTAGAAAGCTAAATATGTCGCTTGTTCAATCATTCTAAAAGTATTTCAATCTGGTTTAGGCGTAATCTAATTTTAAAGAGTTTATTTGAGCTTGAAATGATATGAAATTAAAACACAATTAACGTTTCAAATTTCATTTTTGTTAGTAAATTTAATGCAATATTTAAACGCATTATCTGCTTGCATGAAGTACATTATGAAATCTTGTAGGTTCGAGTTAAAGATTATAATCCAAAAAATGAATGAGCCAGTTGGTAAGTGTCTTTATTCATCTCGAACAATGGTGCAGTTGAAATTAATTTCAAAATTGAATCAAAAAACATGTGCAAAACTCTTTTGATTTTTTTTTTTTTTTTTTTTTTTTTTTTTTTTTTTGTGATCAGTGCTTTTGAAGTGGTTTAAGCTATGTTTGGGGCCTAGAATCGATCGAAATATCAAACTACTTTTTCTCTACCAACTCTAATGTTTTAGATCAGTGCTACTGTTATACCCACACTCCATACCATATTTTGTGCAGTTCTAAAACAAAGCAATAGCCTTGCTTGTTTATATACTTATGGCATGCTTGTTCTTTTGTTTTCAGTCTGTAGTCCAGTTACTGACGGTCAAATTCACTATAGATGGAGCTAAAATCTGTCCATTTTAGTAACAACGCTTAAACGAGTTTAGGTCAACTTGCGAGTCTTTGCTTTGAATATCATAGCTTAGGTGACGAGTTGGATCATTGTACATAATATTTGCAAGTCCCGACTACGATAGGGACGCCGGGCCCTCAGCCCTCTGTAGTCAAAACGTGTTAGTACAAACAGTCACGGAGAGCCAGAAAATACGGGTATTGTGAAGCTCAACCTCTCACTCGGCAAATTTTTTGGGGTTCAAGACATCCCGCACCTTAAGTTGGGTAGAGTGTAGTACATTGGGACACTTTTCAAATTTTAATTTTTAACATCAATTTTTGAATCAAATTTAAAATATAAAAGTCACATTAAAATACCTCAACATATTTCTACGCAGTATATTTTTTTTTTAATTCAGACAGTTTGAAAATAAAATATTGCCAGCCTTTTAAAGTAAGAGTTCCAAGCTGTCCCAATAAAATACAACATCCTATTGTACATTGGGACGCATCCTGTTGTACAATGGGAAAGTCTTCATTCAGGAAACAGCCATATACTTAAACCAATTTTGCGCCAAAAAGCAAATAATTTTTTTTTCATGGTAGTGAATTAAATCATGAATATTGAATAATGAATTATGAATTAGTATCTAACATTAAAAATGTTCAAAAGACTACATAAGATTAGAACATTGTTCAATATTCCAAAACATATCTTAATTATTAAGAACCATGCATACGTAGTACCTTGGAACTTGTCCTAAGGTACAATACATGTATGTTTGGCTATCCCAAAGTACAATCAACACGTGGTTTAAAAAAATCCAAAATGGTGGTCAATCTAGCTGCACTATCAATATTTTCTCATAACCAAAACATTTTTGTACTTCTCTTTTATAACAAAATAAAATTCAGTTCAATAGTTTTACAAATACAAATAAAAATGAAGAAAATATTTATTTTGGAGTCATGAAATTTTCTTTCTCTCACAAAATCGTCAATTTTACTCATTTGATTCTGATTTTTACTGCAGAACCATTTAGCGGTGAAGGTTATTATTAGAGATTACAAAAACATGGGTGCTAAAAATAGATTATTAGAAATCCCCGTGTCCCGAGGTACAAATGTCCCAAGGTACAACACTCTCTCCTACATACAAGAAAAGGTAAATGAATTGTGAAGAAACTTTTTTTTTTCTCCTTTTCTTAAACAATTGACTAAAACAATTTTAGTCATTTTAGAGACCTTGAAAATTGGGTGCCCAAGGCAAAAACCCAGTTGGTCTGTTCGGAACTCAGACTCAAAATATACTAATAATAATAATAAAAATTCCATGTTTAGTGTTTTGTTTTATCACTGGATTTAAATTGGAATCCATGCCACGTATTTTTCACAAAAATGATAATATCTTAGACATTCAAAACTTATTTTTAAAGGTTCCTAATTTTGGGCTCTTAAACTTAACAATTGATGATTTTAGTAAGCTATGAGATTAAAACTGAAAAAAACGCACCTTAATTCCAAGATACCGGTGCTTGTCCCTCCTCTCTCCCAACCATCGTGGACCATTAGGAGATTTTTTTTTTGTGCGAGTGGGTCTCAATTTTAAAAACTTTTTTTTAACCCTTATTTTGGGACTTCGTTTGCTGAACTATGATGGGGGACAAAAATAATGAAAAGAACACCTGAACATACTTTGGTCTTTCTTCATTTCTTGTTCCCTTCCTCCCCCACCTGCAGTTTAGTTTCAAAAACTTAAATCACTCTAATGATCCGCACTACTTCACACCAGAAACAAGAAAGAATCATATCAAATTAATCTTTCAGGAGTTTTCAAAAACAGAAAAGTGAACGAAAATGATTAGTTGTTCAAAAATTTACGTAGTTTGAAAGTAAATATCTCGACACCTCCTATTTTGCAACAGTAAAAATATAAAAAGTTTTTTAAGATAATTTTACGCAATTGAATTTACTAGTTGATGGTTTTGCTTACACGTTTTTGAGATAAAGAACAAAACTGAAAAAAAAAAAAAAAAACGCGTTTAAAATCCAAGATGGCGGGGTGTGCTCTCATCTACCACCGGGGAGTTTTAGTATGTTCATTAAGAGGTCTTTTTGGACGCGTGTACCAATTTTCAAAACTACATGGTTTTTTTTTTGAGCAATCACGATTGCTTATTGCTTTCAATTGACCGTCCTTGATGTCCGGTTCCTTTTTCAGAATGGACCAGGGGCCTCTGCAGCACCGCCGTCCACCAGAGGACGGAGGACGGAGCTACTCCTCTGGTCCTAGTCTCCACTAGCGGCACTGTCCACCGGAATCCCCTCCTCCTAGGCGGTGGCGTCCATGTCCTGCATACACACACTCCTACATACACACACGTCTACACACAAACAAGTCCTTACACACATACACACACGTAACCACCCAGGAGGAGGTGCAGGCTTGGGAGGACATGAGCCGTTTCTAGAAACAACATCCTCCAATGAGTAGGGCCCTGCCGCAACTCGTGATTGCGAAAAACATAATTCAAATTCAAAGAGCCAGAATTCAAATATATACACACACACATATATTAATATTTTTTTTTCTCCCCCCGAACCGTTCTTTGTAATAACTAGACCGGAGTCATGACGAGACCAGGGTCTCGTCATGACTCCGGGGGTTCCCTGACTTTTCCGTTTCGAGAAAACCTCTGAAGAATTTGAGTTTACACATAGCACCCTAAACCATATCTTTTATGTATATGCATTGCTGCCATGGAATGTTTCGTGGCACACCCCTCACCTCTCTCTGTGGCCATCCTCGGGGGGCACCCCCCTCCCCCCGGAGGACGGATACTGAAATTGTTCAAGGAGGGAGCAGTTGATTTATAACTTACCTCTTGCTACGTATCTGATTTGCATGTACTTTAGGAGGGTAGGGCTGGTGGTTGCCACATCATTTTTTTCTAATACAACTAAAATACAGAGATTTACCCAAGCAGGTCTTCGAACTTATTTATTTTTTTTTCCTTTGGAAGGTGTAAAATTGCGTCTTAGAACTTCCAATTTCGTAGTAATTTCGAGGAATGTTTCGAAACCTTTTCACCCTATCTTGATCGAAAGTGGTAGAAAATCGCACCTTTTTTTTTTTTCTTTTGGAAAAGAAAAATTACCGGAGACAAGTTCGTGACTGTGAACACATTCCTTCCGCTGATAACGCCGCCTGAGATGTCTGCAACCGTGTATTTAAGACTTTTTTTTTTTTTTTGAGCAATCACGATTGCTTATTGTTCTCACTTGATTATTTTGATGTGCTATCATTTTATTTTCCCACCAGCACCCTCTGCAGCATCACCGTCGACCGGCTCCTCACGATGCTGCTCCTGTAGCGAAAACCGTCTCCAGGTTGCGTCCATATCCTACATACACACGCATACACACACAATTACACATACACACACACGCACACACACACAAACACACACATACACATATACACACACAAACACACACACACATATACACAACTACTTACATATTCATGCCTGCACACACTGTAAAATAATTCCGAAACGTTACTGGGTATTCCCGTGTTACGTTTCAGGATTTTAATGGTTTTTATCCACTTGCTGGAAATGTAAAGTATCGTTGTCAAAAAGTTTCCTGAATTGCTACAAGTTGCAGGAATGCAGACTTTTCGCCGTTGCGAAAAATATTTTTAGCTCCCAGTTTAAAGATTAACTGAGTATATTTATAAAGCGTATCAGCTTCAGTATGATTAAGGCCCGTCCATGCTAAATAAGCTCCCAAAGGGAGGAATAAGTATGGATTACGTTGCGTTGCAAGAATTGCAGGTGAGTAAAATTCTCCTTAATTACTTACTTGCAATTCTGGCTCAGCTTTGGCCACGTTTGCAATATTGCTCTTGGAACTTCATTGATAAATCAGAAAGATGCCAAACAATTATTTTACACTTTCCTAAGTTTACTCTAATTTTTCAGAGACACGAGTCGCTTTTAACGGGAAGATTCCTAAATTTTTCAGGGAGCTTCCAGCATAATTTCAGGAAGATTACTGAATTTTAGAGGAAAATGTTCCTGGTTTTTGCAAGATATGTTACTGGCAGAAATTGGGCATATGGGCTGCCCATTATTTTCCAGGAACGTTTCTGAATCGTTTTTACAGTGCACAGACACAAACACATATGCTTACACACACATACACATACCCCCCCCCCACACACACACACATTCATACACACAAGTACCCACACACTTATGCCTCCACACAGACACAAACACACACACTCGTGATTGCGAAAAACATAATTTGAATTCAAAATGTCAAAAATCAATTTTTTTTTAATTTTTTAAATGCCTAGCGGAAGGTCTCCTAAAATTCCCAAAAATCATCGGAAATTGCGGTTTGAAACTTCAATTCCGGAAAATTTCCGGGAGAGAGATTCGAAAATCGTTCCTTTCCTTCGTCAAAGATGGCCTACCTACACTTGTGTTTTAAAATTTCAACTTTAGAAAATTTCCCGTGCAGAGTCCCTCCCATCGCCCCACCCTTGTATCCGCCCTTGCCCCCCCCCCTTGAGAACCCTTGGACGAATTTATAATATTGACTCCTTTAGGAAAAAAAATTAGTGAGGCATATTAACAATGAAACCACTTTGATAACAATATTTCTCGATCTCAACAATGCCGAGCATAATGTTAATGCATGAAGTTTAACAATAGCTTAATCAATGACTCCATATTACTTAGTAATTGAAAAATGATCCGTCAGTTTCATTCAACTGTTGCTTCATCTGCTTCAAAAAAAGAAATTAAAGTGACATTTTTCGTCCAAACCGCAAAAAAAAAGGTGAGGGGGATTTTCACTTAACTCACGTGAACATGAAAATAAAGTGCAGTTTATAGCTACAGATCACACGAATTCCTGGAGGATCATCAATCTGGCTGGTTGACTGTTCGAAGAATTCTAGGACATGTTTAATGGTTTTATCAACGGATTTATGATGACATGGTCGCGGTATTTCAAAGGCATTTTAGTAACTGAAGCAATACTCTAGAGACCCACTTGAAATGCGATAGAGCATGACAGTAATATAAAGGATCGATAAAAGTTTTCTTTGGGAGAAGAGTTGGGTAAGTTATTATGGCAAATAAAGTTTTTTTCCATTTCGTAATGGATGGGATATGTATTCTGGGGTGTTGGTCAAAGCCTATGCTTGCGTGATGAGGAGCGAAATTACTCAAAAATACAACTCTGCTGTATGGCTACATCTCTGGTAAAAGTCGATAGAAAAGAAAAGACTCATGTATTTTGAGAGAGTTATTATTTTATAGAGCACTAGCGGCACCCGCACGTCTTTGCCCGTAGTAGAAGTTCAAAAGGTCATTTGGTTCGCCTGTATATTTACAAATAATGGATGATGAATTTCTCGCCAATTGACTTTGTTCATTCGCTCTTCCCATGTTACGGTTCCACGTCATGATAATTTCGTAATTTACTCGTCCATCTTATGATAATTTTGCTACGGAAAATGTTCTTAAAATTGAAATAGAAAGAGAACAAAATCGAATTTTTGAAAAATCGCTTCGAGGTGCACACCCCCATGATACAAACTAACTTTGTACCAAATTTCATGAAAATCGGCCGAACGGTCTATGCGCAATGCGCGTCACAGAGATCCGGACAGAAATCCAGACAGACTTTCAGCTTTATTATTAGTAGAGAAGTTAAAATGTGAAAATACCTTGAAACATGAAAAATCTGTGTCTCAGATCCAGGAGGACGTAAGTGCAAGAATTGCAATTTTCTGTTCATTAGAGATCAGTGTAAGTAGAAGTCTATTTCGCATCGAGCCATGTGAACGTAATTTAAATCTAAAAAAAAAATCCTTTTCAATTTCTAACCATAGTTAAAGAGCGTGTGTTTCATCCTCTGCATGCGTCAGAAAAAAAGGTTTTCTCTCTCCTGTAAAATTATCATAATGTGACTCAGGTCCTTCTTTCTCTGAGGTGCAGAAATGACTGCTCGTTATGTGTAAGATATAATAGAAACTAGTGTTCGCCCAGTAGTCGAAAATCAACCATATTGTTACAAATTCTGTAAATAGTAATTATTTTTGTGATTAATTTGTTGTAATCTAGCTAAATTTGGCGTTTATTCCGTTATTTTTCATCTAAAATTATCTTAATAACGTAACCTGTAAATAGTTTCTTGTAATGTACATACAACCCCCTACATTCGACTGAAGTATATGGTCTCCGGATAACATTTGTGAATGGAATAAAAAGAAAATACGAGAAGCATTTCGAATTTTGTGGAACATCTGTAGGATTTATAAATAGCCATAGCCAACGGCGGGATGAGTCAGTCTCGAATTAGTTTTTGCTTGTGAATCGTGTCAGTGGTGCGGAGCGCTGGAGAGTATGTATTAGCTCTGTTTTGTGAAGCCTTTGAGCTGTATTTTTGCATATTTGGATGCAAATACGTGTGTAACCGCTGAGTTTACGGTGTTAATTGATATTTGCTTAGTTGCTGATGATTGATTTAGCAGTTGTTACTACGCTTCCTGTACATAGCTGTAAATAAATCTCCTGTGTTTTCTCAAGAACTGGGTCGTCATTTAAAGAAAGTTTGAAGTTGTATCAGGAACTCTTAACAATATTCATAAATGAATATTTGAGAAAACTCGTATGAATTTAACTATTTCCAACATTTTTATTTCTACTCTTACTCATGTTTACTGCATAGCAGGAAACATACACTTTTTATATGTATACACAATATCAAACAGTAATAATTTATTCCAATTTTACTTTTTGTCTGTTAATCTCAAAATAAACGGATGAAAGGGGATATTTCGGTAATGGGGTCGTTTCTGAAATTTTAAAAGTATTTTTTTCTAAAAGAGCATGCTTAAAAACATGGGTTTTAACCATTTTTTAAATAATTTGAAAAAAATTGCTATTTTTTAGCAATTATTTTGTTTGGTGCGCAGATTGAAATTCATTTTTTACGCTTCTGTGCATGACATCAAAAGCGATGAAATGCCATTAGCGCACAGCGCAAATTATCATAAACTGGAAACGCAGTTGACAGCAAAGAGTAAACATTTAGAGCGGTAATGGAGTAGCGCACCAAAGTACATCACTTGTAACGTCATAAAGATCGCGTCTTATTTCCAAAATTGGACTTTTTTTTTTTTTTTTTTTTTTTTTTTTTTTGTGCCTTTTCTATCAATTTCAGTGACTAAAAGAAGTACTTTTGACTGACGGAACCAATCCCATTGAGAAATTGGTGTGGTCGTCAAATTTTAGACTTGAAAATTTTATTTTGCACTAGTGGCACCCGCATGGCTTTGCCCGTAATAGAAAAATTAAAAGGTCTTTTGGTTCGCCTGTATATTTACAAATAATGTATGTTGAATTTTCTCGCCAATTAGCTTGTACCCACGTTACAGTTCCACGTTATGATAATTTCGTATCTCGCCAATTAGCATGTACCCATGTTACGGTTCCATGTTACTATAATTTCGTATTTTATGATAGTTTTTTTCTTAAAATTGGATTAGAAAAAGAACCACATCGAATTTTCGAAAAATCGCTTCGAGATGCACACCCCCATGCTACAAACTAACTTTGTGCCAAATTTCATGAAAATCGGCCGAACGGTCTATTCGCTATGCACGTCACAGACATCCTCCGGACAGAAAGACTTTCAGCTTTATTATTAGTAAAGATACCATGTTGCTTTGTGCTAACCCTATACAAATAGGTATTTCCCTACTCTTTGTTTACGTAAGAAAAGGAAAAACATTTTTCGCCCTGGCATTGGAAACAAAAAATTTGACGCCAATGGAAAAAAATAGCCATTTATCCAATTTTCGAAATCTTCCCGTATGAAATGAAGCATCAAAACTCAGTTTATACGTAAAACTTCTGTTTGAACAATATTACTTACAAAACGTCTACTAATATTGAGTAAGTTGCTTCTTCGTCATTAGAAATATAAATTTCCAAGTAGCAAATGAACGAACTCTACTCGTCGCAACTATTCATTCGAAAACACTGGACGTCGCAATAATAGTAGATTTTTAAAAAAAAGGTTGTCTTTGTGATTTGTTTATGGTTAAGGGCGGTGCACAACTGATGTCTCACTTTTCAACATTTTCGACTCTCTCCCCCCTTTGTCACAAAGTTTCGCACTTCACCATACCCCATCCGTGTAGGCGCTAGAGTCCCACAGACAGACACAGAGATACACAGAGAGATACACAGACATGTCAAACTTATAACCTTCTTCCTTTGCGTGCCGGGGGTTAAAAATCGCGAAAACATAATCAAAATGAAAATATTTCAAATGCTTGTAGTTACCCAAAAAGTCTCAATAATAAAAACAAATGCAATAATTTCATTTCTTTACGCTCAAGCGAGAAATGGCAACACCATAATATTATCCAGCAATTTCTTCACGCTATGTCGCGTGAAAAAGCAAATAAAAATAAATTTTCACTAACTTTTAATTGCTTTTAGCTCCTTTTCTTGTCATCTTAGCGGGTTTCCGTTTTTGAGCCGTAAAACGGGGGATTACGTTTTTAGAAGTATGTTTCACGATATTTCCAATCATACCATTCACGAAGCACTAAAATGCATTTTTTGTGTAGAAAAAGCGGTTTAAAATATGAATGAACACTTAATGTTTCACGCTTAACACTTAATGTTTCAACAATGAATTTCAACAATGGAAAAGAGTTTAAATTAAAATTTTTGAGTTTCGCTAACTAAAAAACGCTTATAACTTTTTTCCTAGTGGATTTAGATTATTGGACCTTGGGCGCCCTGACAATTTCTTCGTTAGGAGTATTTTTTAAAGACCCCCCTTTCCAACCATATCAAATTCGAAAAAATTGGACCATCTGTTTGTATAGAAAGAGCCATTTAGGGCGAAAATGCATTTTTAATTAATATCTCCGTTAATTAGCGTTCGATTTCAAAATCTTTTATTGATGACACTAAAACTCGGCAATAGCTACTAAACAAAAAAAGAGAAGGAAATTGGTACACAAACAGAGGAGAAATCGGTACCGAAAGAAAACGGCTTGCCTGTTAATATATAGATATACTGGTTTCGGAAAGTAAAATAAAAATATTTTTAAAAATCAGTGGAGAGCCTTGCATGCACGCCACCAAGCCTTAGATTAAAGATTTAAAATAATTTTAACACGAAACTCACTAGCGCGTAACTGGCAACAATGTGAAAGTTTATATCTCTACACGTGGCCTCATTTGATTCTTACAATTGAATACAGAGTTAAATCACAGTAAATTCGGTTACGAAGAAAAATAATCCACCAACTAAATTAAACTACATTAAAAGCTCAATTATTTATCGTCGATTTCACCGAGCGACCACGTTACCGTAACCGAACCAACACCTTCTTAATACTTAGTAGTATTAAAAGGAGCGTTGAACTGAACTTAATTTTCTAGTACGTACTCTATTGCTTATGACTATTGGGCTTGGTTTGACGGAATATTTTGCATTTTAATAGCTTAATTGAAAAATGGTGAATTACTTATCATTTCAATGGAGCTTTTAGTCTTGTTTAATGGCTTGTTTTGCTAAACATTTAAAAAAAATAATTTTTTAAATTTTTCCTGCATTTTGACAAGCAGATATTTTTTTTTTTTTTTTTTTTTTTTTTTTTTTTTTGACAAATTTGGTGGGAAAATTAAAAATCACGCCAAGTGTTCCGCACTAAAGTAATTCCCTGCATTGATGACGAAATGTTTGGCGAAATTAAGAAAAGAGAAGAAAAATGCGCAAGTATTATTTTAATTTCAATTTGGTAGCATGTATAACTTCAGTATTTGTATGATATATAAACTATAAAATTAAATGTATCGATTTTTTGAGATTCTTCTTTAAATTCAAGGTCAGAAAGCTCAATTGTACGAAATAATGAAATTCTCAAACTATCTCCGATGATTAATTTCACCAAGAGAGAAAAAAGTCAACACAATTGGCTACTGCTGTTAATACTTTTCCGGATAAGGATGAAAATGGGTTGATGCATTTAAGTTTCATTCTGTAGACTCTTCAGTTAGGACATCCTGGTCGTTCCTGGGTAAAATCATGTCATGGCACGGAGGAAAATACGCCTTATGACGTTGAAGAAAGCGAGCCAAGAAATTAAAGGGATCTTTAGGTCTTCTATCAACCATAGCTTTAAGTCCAGCTAGACAGATGGGCATAAGAGTTACATCAATATAATCTCCGTCTGATAAAGATGAAAGCCATTCACTTTCAGATTTGACGAACTCTTTGTCACTTCTTAATTCTTTGCTTGAATCATTTACACCCTCATCTCTGATGTTGGACTTTTCATTGACTTGATTTTTTTCTTTTTTCAACTTCCCCATTTCAGAATGTTTTCAAAAACTCTAGGTCTTCAAAAAACAAATTATTAAGATCCAAGCTGTATAATTTGAAAAATGAAGGTGAGAGTAACTTTTTAAAGAAATATTTTGAATTAATTTTCTTTTAGGCTTTGCTAAAGCAAAGTGGATAACTGCGATTGACATCAGACCGGACCATCTGGCGATTGACATCTGCCAGAGGACTGGAAGCTGGCTAACATAACTCCACTCTTCAAGAAAGGATCTAAAGATAATGCTGGGAATTATAGATCTGTAAGTCTGACTTCAGTGGTTTGTAAGATTTTTGAAACTTTGATCAAAATTAAGATTATGCTCTGTTCTGTCTGGAGTCTGTTGACTAGTTTGCAATATGGTTTCAGGAAAGGTAAATCGTGTGCTACTAATTTATTGCATTTCTATGACAAGGTTACTTTGGCTTTAGATAACAAAAAGTTCGTGGATGTTGTTTGTATTGGTTTTTAAATAGCTTTAGACAAGGTACCAAATGTTGCTCTTCTCAGCAAACTAGCTGATCTAGGAATAGGAGGAAAAACTTTATTTTGGGTTAGAAATTCGCTCACTCGAAAGAAGTAAAGAGTAGTTGTGAGGGGAAATCATTCTAAATGGAGTGATGTTTTAAGCGGCGTTCTCAGGGATCAGCTTTAGGACTTCTCCTTTTTATTATTTTTATGAATGACATTGATGAAAATATTTCTGGAAACATTAATTGTTTTGCTGAAGATGTAAAAGTTACGGGGATTGTAGAGAATGAAGAACAAGTAAAACAGCTTCAAGAGGATTTAGATCATATTACTAAGTGGGCGGATAAGTGTGATATGGCAGTTAATGTAGGGAAATGTCAAGTGCTACATTTAGGTCACGAAAATAAGCGTGAGAGTTATTATTTGTAGGGTTCGGTCATTAGTCAGGCAGAAAACGTTATTGATCTGGGTATCTTAATAAATCAGCGATTCAAGTTTAGTCAACAGTGCAGCATTGCAAATAACAAAGCCAATAGAAATCTTGGGTTTATCAATAGATCTTTTTCAAACAAATCTAAGAAGGTTCTTCTGCCTTTATACAGGAGTTTAGTAAGACCTCATTTGGAGTATGCTGTTCAGTTTTGGTCTCTTTATCTCAGGAAAGATATTTCTGTATTGGAAAGGATTCAAAGTAGAGTTAGTAGACTTGTAAGCGGACTTTCAGATTTAGACTATGATAACAGACTTAATAGGCTTAATATGTATAGCCTGGAGCAAAGCAGAGTCAGAGGGTACATCATTCAGTTGTTGGCGATTTTGGATCTTGTTTTCTGTGACGTAGGAAGTTCTGTTCAGGGGTTGTGTGTAGGGGATCATATTGGAGATATATAATTAGTGATCATAACAGCATTAGGTTCTGGATTAAATTTGAAGTGTACGAAGTTGAAAATTTTATGCTTGTGCCCAATTTCAGAAACACTGATTTTGTTGCACTTTGTCAGAGAGTGAAAGAGGTTTTTTCGTCAGGATTGGAAAATAGCGACGTAGATCTGCAGTGGACGAAATTTAGGAAAAAACTGGCAAAAACGGTTGGGGATTATGTTTCATTTAGGAGGAAAGGTATAAGTACTAAAATTTTGCCCATGTGGTTCTCCAGGGAGATTAAAGAAGCTCTTAATTATAAGCAA